>NW_020227771.1:119425-164776 GCF_003070985.1 Temnothorax curvispinosus
TATATATATATATATATATATATATATATATATATATATATAGCGTCGATTCTATCTGATCCGCGCCGCGGTATGGGTTCTAAAAATTTTAACGGCGTTTTATTCGGAGAGGATAAAAAGAACATTTAAGAAGTTATATTAAGGATAAATTTCGAATTTGTATATTAGAATTATTCCAAGAAAAATATGGAAATATTACATTTGTGATCGAGGGGCTATTCACTCAGCTATTGGATGTACACGTGATTACAAAGTACAGTTGATTACAATTGATTACAGTTGATTACGATGTGATTACAACTATAAAGTGATTTTATACGACTGTGTGAAATCGATTGTGATCACAGCTGATTTCATTGTGATTACAAATGATATCACAGTGATTATAAATGACATCATTGTGATTACAAATGATTTCATTGTGATTACAAATGATTCTATTGTGATTGCAAATGATTTCAATAGCATTACTCGTTATTATTGCTAATTTTAATGTAAATAATGTTACAAATTTATCATAATTTTAAATTATAATATATAATAATAGAAATCATTAATTAATGCTTTAAATAATTTTAATATAATTGATTAGATTTTATTTAACTTTTGAAGCAACATGCCAATTTTTTAAAAAGTTTAAAATAATAATATATATAATATTATACGAGTAATTTGTATTATTAAATGTACATCATGAAAAAGTAAAAAAATAAAAAGTATTTTATAGTATTCATAAACTTTATTTAATTCACAAAGTAGCTTGTTATAATAATCATAAAAAGGTTATAAAAGTATAATATATTAATTATAAATACTTTTTTATCTTTTCAAAAACATCATGGCTTAGCCTTAAGTTTAAATCAGTCATGCATGGAGCTGAAATAGTTATAACATATTGTTTAATGTCTATGTATCCTTGTATTTCCATTTGCTCTGGATTTAAGCATTCTTCCTTATCTACAGAGTACCAATGGCACAGTACTCCCACAATATTTTTATTGCCTTTAATTCGCGCAGTGTTACTGGAGTATTCTCTTGCCTTCCAGAATTTTTTTTCCATATAGGCAAATCCAAGGACAAAACCTATTAAGCATTTTTTTATTTCAATATTTTTAAATAAGCACCAGTCTCCAATCTGTATTTCCTCGCGAGTTTCACAAAAACTAAGACCAGAAGTCTTTCGAGTCATCAAACGATACTTAGAAAATTCGCATTCTCTTACACGCTGTAATCTATCACTGCTTAAATTACAATTATTTCGGTTTAATAACCAACATATGGAAGATTTCCGAACAACAATCTCGTTATTCTGTCCATCTTTTACAATGGTAAAAGGACTGTCAGATTTTATGTCAGTTTTATTTTTATCGTAACCACGAAGGTTCAACGATCCTTCAATACACGATAAAACAGTCAAATCTTCTAATAAGTTAAAATCATCAGATTCATTGTCCAGCATACTTTGCGCATCAGAACTGTGATTAGAAGTCTGATCTCTATCCTGATTGTATAATGAAGGATCGTTAGCATCATCTTCTTCTAAACGTATAATATCGCCGATTTCAATGTTTTTTATGTTAATGAACTGTGATTTTGATATGTCAACATTCATACCTAACATTGAAATATCTGAAAATGCTTCTAGTTTCGCTTTTTCAATAGTTTGCTGTATCTCTTCAATGCCTGGAAGTGATAAATTTATTACATCAGAAGTCGAACTAAACTTTTTAGCACGCGGAAAGCTGAATCCTTGCTCAGTTGCAACAGAGCTCATTGAGGATATGTCACTCTGTAACTGTATACGTTTAATTCTGTGAATACTTTCCAGGAGACTGCAATTAACAATTGTTGAGCAAGTAGAACTCATTGATCGTAAGTGACGAAAAAAGCTTTCGCATGGTTGACTGCTAAATAAAAATGGTACAAAAAGTTCGGGTTGATTCATCTTATTTAAAATTAAAATCACATTTAATAAATTTTGTCCATTGATTTCTAAACATACGTATGTATTGAGAGTAATGAAATTGTTCGTTATAGAATATTCCGGTATATCATTCAAATAAGCTCTCCATAAACGTAAAAAAAAGATACAATACCATATATTGAAAACGCGTTCCAAAGGGGTCATCAATTTACATAAAAACGCATTAAGAGCCCGATGAATAATATTTAAATATGCTATTGTAGCGTCACTTCCAGGGACATTAGTTTTTAAGAGCTCGCGCACTCTTGGATGAGATATTTTTATGACAGCATCAAAGTTCATTTTATCCTTGAGTGATAAGTCTTTTTGATTTAAACAGTGTTTATCTTTAGAAACAATTTCGTAAAGAATTTTTAAATGACTTGCTGAAGCAATGTAACTACCCATTGGCAATACGATAGAATTCTTTAGAAGTCTTGTTCTCAATTTAGTGCCAATATGCACAGTGTCTTGAATGAAAGACGTATTCAACATAATCGAGTTAGGATTTGAATCCAATTTTAATACTGGTGAAATTGTTTGCCTTTCTCCTGCCTTCCTAATAATGCCAATGTTTGACGATATTTTCATTGCTTTAAGTAACCTCGGATCTCCATCAGAAGAAATGCCAAGTACTGTTATGCCAGCGTCTTTTAATTTTTGAATCATATAATTCCAACGCTTAATTACATCATCAGCTGTAAATTTGTTATCAGAACTGTATAAACATAGGCAAAATGAAGGAGCATTTTCTACTAATGGCTGTGCTATAATTACGTACAATAAATTAGCTGCTGTATTATTAATAAAATACTCCTCAATCTGTTTTGCAGAAGTAGCCGTAAAAGAACTTTTTATAGGCATGCCATTTTCATCTAATGGCAAGGAAAAGCCTACAAGTTGATTCGTTTTAGAATCATATTGTACCCGACCTGTTATTCTGGTTGCGTCTTCGCTAAGCCATAGAACTGTAGGTAAATTTCTTGACTGTAAGAAATTTACTAATTCTGCAACACGAATATCGCCTTCAATTATTATTGCACTTGAGTCATCTAAAGTACGGCTTACCGTGCTTAACGAAGGCAGTGGCAAATTTGTACACAACGTTTCGTATAGCATTCTACCCCCTATAATGTATAGATAAGTTGCAAACAGCTTAAGGGTATCATTATACCGAGCACTTTTCTTTTTGCCTGTGTTTTTATTAGCAGTATCTACTAAAGATTTTAAAAACGAAGATTGTGTTACGGTTGATGCCGGATAAAATTCTTTATTAGAATTATTGCTCGACTTTTCCAAAAAAAGTTTTAAAGCATTACTTAATTCTTTATTTTTTTGAAGTTCTATCTGTAATTGATTAAGAACCGGAAAGTACATAGAAATTCGCGGTTGGAACTCATCTACCGAAAACAATTTTCGCTTTTTTCTTGCCAAGCGTGTTTGGCGCAAAGAACTACGTGATTGAATCTTGGGTCGAACATTTGTTATAGAAATTAATTTTCCCACGAGATGATTCGTTCGATAATCATCTCGGGTTAGCATTCCCCCGTCGCCGTTCCATCTTGTATATTATCCTTTTTTGATGACACAGTTGACTGCGATGTTGAAGTTGAGGCTTCAGGTTCCTTTGGAGAAACTATCAACATATTTGTATTTGTAGAGTCAACTGGCATTGAAATAATAGAAGTGATGGAGAGATCCTCGGAGACATCGGTACCTTCTGAAAGCAGCAACTCATCATCCACTATGGTGTATTCAGCAATTACATCTCCAATTACATTGCTGTTAGAATCGTAGTTTGTTTCCTTTTGAAGAGCGGGTGATTTGGCGGACGCTTGCAGCAAGTGAAGAACATTACTTGAGGACTTGTCTCGCTTTTCAGTAAGTTCAGTAGATTTCTGGTGTTGGAAAATGTGTCTTTTGAAGTTGGAAATTATCCATCTGGAACTTTTACCTTTTGTTGTTCCACATTTTGTGATATTGGTCACAAATAAACACGATGGACAAGTAATTCCAGCAACATATGTAAATCCTTGAGGGTAAGTTTCTCCATCATAAATTTCCTTAATTGAAACTTCGATCTGTACGTATCCTTTCAACAAGTTACGCAATTTTTTATTTAGATTTTCGTCTTGACTGAAAGATTTAACAAGCTTTGTTAATTTATTAATTTCTTCCCTGATATTAGGATTCTTCTTTTCATGTAGTTCAGATTTTTTCTCGGATTTTAAAATGTGCTTGTCTTCGGGTTTAGAAAGTGCTCGTTTTTTACAAGACGGTTCTCCAAATTCTTCGCAGTCTGTCGATGGTAACTTCCAATAATCCTTCGGTGCTTGTTTAACCATTTTAACCAGCTCCAAAATTAGATGTCTGTCTCCAATCATAAAACGAAATTTTTCAGGCATGTTGTGAAATATTCCGAAATAGTCCCTCATATTGGAGTTGGGTTCGATAAAAGATATCATCATAGTTTGAGCAAAGATTTCGATTTCTTTTAATACATCTTCCGTAATGTTCCGAAATGAAAGAGGATTGTCCATGTTATTTAAACGCATAATGTTTTTAATAGTTGGGGATATGTATGCTCCGCTATCCCTTTCTAGTATATTCCAGAAATTACATTGTCGTTCATCATTGGTAACTTGGGAAACTAGAGAAGAACCCTCGGGAGAAACCGAGGGAGAAACATTCTTTTTCTTCAATTCTTTATCTTTCTCACTCGCTTCGTCCATTTCTCTGTAAAGATTATACATATTTAACTTCAAATTGATAATTTATACGACAATTATAACATAGAACTTTCTGTGCTGGCTGAGTATTTATTATTCATAATCTACTTATAGTTATTAAAATATAGAACAACACGTCGTGGTCAGTGTTGTAAATAAAACCATGACCACCATTCATGTAGTATTATATTTTATATATACTTCAATATTTAAAAGGAATACTCTTTGTGATGGCCTTCTTTTAACTAAGCTCCCGACTAAGATTTATTAAACTTATTTACAAATGTCAGAACTAAACTTTAATTGTTACTTAAAAAACAGGTTAGGACAAATTAAGGTTATGAAATTAGAAGTACGCGCAGTGTGTTATAATATTTTAAACTTACCTTTCAAATTACGTCTTCATACGTTGTATTCTTAAACCGACGGTTAAATTTAGCGGCCTATTCTTACGATTATGCCCGAGATGCCTATGGAACTTTCCCGTGTCTCTCTGACACCCGACGTGCGCGAAGTCCCTATGCGCACACGCATAATCGTCTCGTGGGCGCATGTTACTAATAAAAGACTGATTTCGTTCTGATTTCAAACGACTCGCAATGATTTCACGCGATTTCTTACTTATTTTTCTTTGATTACACTGATTACGCTTGTAGTTTCATTTAAATGATTTCAAAATATATTGCAAGATTACACGTGATTACGAATTGATTTCACTGTTGATTACCACATGATTACAAATCAGGTGTACACCTGATTTCATTAGTGAATGGCCCCTCGTTTGTGATAGCTGTTGAGATCTTCTTTCGCTAAATAAATATTAACATTATTTGGAGAGATGGTACAATGATATGTGAAAACGATTAAAAAACATTTGATATTGCAAAGAAAGCGACTTGTTAATTTAACAATCAAGCCATTGTGTTAACGTAACAACACATATTTTGTTGTCACAACTGTATTAATAATCGTGCGTATTGAATTAACTACATATTGATTGCATTAACTATATAATACACTCAATTAACTTGATGTTTGTCCGAGCAAGAACAATTGTGTCAGTATGTGTCGGTTTCAGTCCGAATAATTTCCTCTCGATATAACACGTTTCGAATTATAAGACATTCAATCATACAAACTTTTACTGATCAATCAATTTGTCGTAGAAGAAATTAAAATTTACTTGAAAAATACACACATCTTTAAATAGGTTTTTATACTTCATCTCTGTATTGCTTTCTCATAGAGAAAGCTTTCTTTTCGTAAATTCGTATATGAACCTGTGATTGTGTATAAATTTGGCTTCTCTCTAATCAACCAAATTTAAAAGAATTATATATAAAATAAGGGTAGAAGAAACTAAAGAAAAGGAAAAGATGTTTTTTGAATTTTTGATGTCAATATGTTCAGAGTATTCTAAAACGTCGAAATACCGCATTTAAAAAAAATGTCCGTATGTATGTGTGTATGTGTGTATGTGTGCATTGGTGGGTACCTAAGTCGTCTACAGACGATTCCGAGTCTCGACATCGAACTCGCGAAACTCATGTTCGACCGTTAGACGCCGTGCCGTCGTAAGCGGTGAGATTCCGACGACGGTGACGGGCAGAGGCGCCGTACGGCAAACCAGGCTCGTGCGCGGCGACGACCGGCCCGCTAAGGACCGGCCGCCTAGTAAGTGTGTCACATTGTTTTGAGCCTTTCTACTCACGAGATTCCTAGAAATATCATTGCCACCTTTGACTAGAGAGGATACGGCCTTAGAGGCGTTCAGGCATAATCCCACGGATGGCCTCGCACCACCGGCCGCTCGACCGAGTGCGTGAACCAAATGTCCGAACCTGCGGTTCCTCTCGTACTGAGCAGGATTACTACAGGTGTGCAATGTATGTGTGTATGTGCCAAATTTACCGAAATTTCTATAACTCCAAAACTAATCAACCAAATCTTAATGAATTATATGTGAAATAGGGGTTAGAAAAGACTGAAAAATATAATAGAATTAATAAAAATTGTTAATAATAAAGAGGTTACCGATTTCTGTTAAAAAAAAAAACAACCAAGTTTACTGAAATTTCTATAACTCAAGAATTGAGATTAACTAAATTTTAGAAAATTATATATGAAATAAGGGTAGAAAAAATTGAAGAATATAATAAAATTAATAAAAATTGCTAATAATAAAGGGTTTTTCGATTTCTGTTTAAAAAAATCTACTTGATTGCTCTAATTTCCGCAAATTTTGAGATATCGAGCTTTATTTTTTTTTTTTTTTTATGGATAGAGTATCATTAAAGGTAGGTTGATGTGGAATTTGGCGATGATCGGTGAAGGGGTTACCAATTTTTGCCTAAAAAGTGTATAAGTTATTTTTGCTGCTGTTAAGTACATCGTGAATCGTGGTACGAATCTCTTCAGCCTGATTCTTGACAGTCTCGCGTAAACCCAAACAAGTAACACCATTTTTGTAAAGTAATACGCTATATAGTTATTGAGAATATTATACCAAACAGTTTACGCAAATTGGTGAACAATCCATAATACCACTGCATACAGAAATACATCCAAAAATGATTTGAGAGAAAATCATAGTTATAGTAGCAAGAAGTTGCAAACTAAAAATTATGTTCAGCATCTGTACTGCGTTGCTGATCGTCAGATGTTGCTTCTTCAAAGCCTTAAGTTTCATTAATTATCAGGAATGCATTTCTCTGCTTGTAGTAGAACATCATATTTTTCTTTTTTTTTTTAATATTACATATTCGCATATTTAAAAAAGTTCACCTCTAACAAAATAAACAGTTTCTTTGCTAAAATATCATACAAAAAAAAGTAAAGTGTGCAAGTAGAAACCTGCACATTGCTTCTTCATAGTTTTTAAGTGTGCAAGCCTTTGCTCACAAAGTTTCCTCTATTTGTTTTGGCTAATTCCTCATAGAGGAAGCTTTGTGAGCAAAGGTTTCTACTTGCAAAAAACTCCAGAACTAATCAACCAAATCTTAACGAATTATATATGAAATAGGGGTAGAAAAGACTGAAAAATATAATAAAATTAGAAATAGATCGATATCTCCAAATTTGCGGAAATTAAAGCATAAACAAACATTTCTGCAAAAATTCAAAATTTTATTAAAAAAGAACCCCTTGATTATTAGCAATTTTTATTAATTCTATATATTCTTCAGTTTTTTCTACCCCTATTTCATATATAATTCGTTAAGATTTGGTTGATTAGTTCTGGAGTTATAGAAATTTCAGTAAATTTGGCACATACATACACACATACACACATACATATACACATACCGACATTTTTTAAAATAGCGATTTTTCGACGTTTTAGAACATTCTGAACACATTGGCAAAAGCAACTCAAAAAAAATTTTTTTTACGAAAACAAAGCTTCCTCCATGAGAAAGCAAAAATGGCCCAATTAATATCTCAAAATTTGCGAAAATTAAAAAACCTACAGGCATTTATACTGTGGAAAAATTAAAACTTTCTTAAAATAAAAAAAAATGTAGGGGAAAGTACCCGATTATGAGATACCATACCTATTTTGTGTGATTGCCGGAAGTCTATGGGCAAAATTGAAAAATATAGTAGGTCATTTTGAAGGGAATTTAATAAGCTTTAAGATGCTGATATGTAAAATTTAATTTAAATATTGATTTTTTTGAAAATTAGAAAAATGTAAAAAATAAGTTTTTAAAAAAATCGAAAAAATGTGCTCCTAATATGAGAGACCCCGGGAAGTCGCTAATAAAGTGCAAAATACATGATATTGTAATTAAAAAACTTTATTTAAAGTTTTTGAAAGATAAATGTAATGGAGAAGCATATTTGCAACAATCGTAAACCCACTTATACTCAATATTGTACCTAATCTTCCCCCTCCACCCTTCCCTCTCAAATCAAAGTCAGCACTGTCTTATAAATTCGTATAAACCTTGCCTTAACGTTAATATAGTATTTTCTCTTCTTTTATTACTATACAATAACTTTCATACTCCAGCAACCCAGAAGTACCCTGAGTATCTCATGTTACGAACACCACGCCTTGCGGTTTTGCGATCACCAAATCTAATCTCTACAATTGAGCAACTCAACATATCCCCTATTTTCCTATTAATACGATTTTACTCTATCGCTCCATGCAGAACTTATTGCCAAATATTTATTAATTATATAATAAATAAGGTTTAAAGACTCATATCCATGACACTTGACAACATCCAATTTCACAATTCTTTCTCTGCAACGACTACACGCACGATCAAACAATGAATTTTTCACTAAATAGGTTTTACCTCATAGGCAATAAGTTCATGGTGAAACCAACAGATAGGGCCTATTAGTTTAGCAGAAACCTCGCTGTCGCATATTAGGAGCCTATCTCATAATAGGGGACGTTCCTCTATAAATTTTTATTAAAATAAGAGTAAATAAAAAGATTGTATTACCTTACTTTGCCAAAATATAACGCGATACAGAATTTAAAAAAATAATTTAAAAGTGTGCAAATTAGAAACTTGCACATTACTTCCGTGGAAGAATTAACTAACCGATTGAACAAAATAGAAATAAGAAATATCCACAATTAGTAGGGATCATGAGAGCAAGCGTAGCAGACAGCGCACTCACTGGTCTGCTAAACCAAAGATCTCAGGTTCGAATCCAGTCCTGGGAGAACCAAAATAAATAAAATTGTATCGCTTGTCTCTCCTCCTCGACGGAGTACGTGGCAGCCCGTCAGGAGTACCCCTTGCCTAGAAACCCCCTCTACTTTGTCGTTCGGATCCAGCGTTAAATTGTAGGTCCCATGCGCTTATGTACAACCTACGTGCGCACCACAAGCACATGACTTTGGGGGAGGCCTAAGTCCGATTCAAACTGTTGCGCCATTGGATTGAATAGTAGGGATCATTTTAGTAAAAACATTAATTATTTAATTAATTTTTGTAATAGTATAACAGATATTAATATAACAGATATTAGTATAACAGATATTAGTCGCAATAAAGCTTATCACAATAAAAAGAAGTGTGCAAGTAGAAATTTGCAGAAACTTGCACATTAATTCCTCATAGTTTTTAAATGTGCAAGTAGAAACTTGCACATTGCTTTTTCATAGTTTTTAAGTGTGCAAGTAGAAACCTGCACATTGCTTCCTTATAGTTTTTAAGTGTGCAAGTAGAAACCTTCGCTCACAAAGCTTCCTCTATGAGGAAGCCAAACAAATAAACACTAATAATTATTTATACATCGAATAAAATAAAAGCTTCCTCATAGAAGAGCTTTGTGAGCAAAGGTTTTTACTTGCACACTTAAAAACTATAAGGAAGCAATGTGCAGGTTTCTAATTGTTTTTAATTTTTTTAGCACTGTATAATATGTCGCTATAAGTGAGAAACTATACAATAGTACATGTATTAGATTGATATACTGGAAACATATAAATCGATTAAGACTGATTTACCAATAATCAAATCTACAGGAGAACAGTAGGTATTGATCGCCCAATTCTATTTGCGGTGAATGAGAATCGATTGGAACGCATCAGGCTATTTGAGATGCGGTATAGTTCGGTGATCCTACCATGCTGCCGAAGGAAGCCGATAGTGCCTACTAATGTGAGTAAACAGGTTCGTCGATCTCGAAATTTCTCGATTCCGTCGCGAGATATTAGATAAGTTCTCCGAATAATTTCTGTCAATGTCGAAAACGTCTACCGTCTACAGATACCATATATATATATATATATATATATATCAACTCGATCAACAAATCTGAATTTTCATCCGGATTAAAACAAATTTTTCAATAAAATCAATGAAGATTTAAAATAATTTTTATTTTTATTATACGTATATCTGTAAAATATAGGAGCGAATTTACCGTAAATTTTGTGAATAATTATAGCGTAATTAATTATTATTTCAACAATTATATTCTAAAACTAAAGCAAGTAAAGATTTTATAAGATATTTTTTTTCTTAGTTTTATCTTACTTTTTTGTGCACATATCTCATATTTTTTATTTAAATTATTTTTTACATATTAAGAATATTTAGAAATTCTCTAAATAATTTCAGAAGGATAAATTAAACTCATAATCAAATTAACAAAATACGTAATAAATCAATAAAGTGAATAATTTTAGAGGAATTTTTAGGAATAGCTGCAGTAAAGTAATTCAATTTTAGAAACCAACTTGAAACTTCTCAATAAAAACATCATGGACGCTATTAAGTAGTTATTGTTACTTAATACCACGTAAACCAGTTCAATGTATTGCGTCTTTTATGCATTAGGGAAATACGTAAACCGAGTTCCGAGTTGTTACAAGCTCCAAAGTTTTCTCCTCGTAGAACAAAAGATATCAGGACTCGTTTGCGTAAGGGAGTCCTGTCTAGAACGCGTCACCTCAACGTGCGGGGATCTTCACCTAAATCTTCTCTCGCACGCTGCCTATCTCCTGTCGACTAAGGCTCTATCAACGTGCAACAATGTATGTAAGAACCAAATTAAGGAGACCGAAGTTATGTAGATTGCCAACGAGAAAGGATCCTATAGGAAAAAAATCATTCACACGTCGGTGGTGTTTCATTGGACATTGAATACCGATAAGATACTTTTATCCGACGTTGTTGATACATCACTAATATCTTAATTTAAAATTTTATCTCTTTGAAACGAGGAAAGGTTCATTTCTTTAAGAGCTCTTTTCAACGTTCCTCGCCGCGGAGAGTCTTTCAGCGTATCCTTTCTACGGGTATTTCCTTCGTCGGAAACATGCAGGCGGGAACATCCGCGCGCAGGATTCTGCCACCGGCAGAGAGCGAACGCTTGTTCAGTAATTAACCGCTATTTCCTGAAATAAATCGAATTTTTCTTTTTCTTTACGAGTTATTTACATAACGTTATTGTAGTTCCAGCGGCTTAGATGAGGAGGAAATTAATATTAAGTCCGAGAAAGAGAAAGAAACGAGAGACGTTTCTCGCGAGTTTCCGCTCCGACGCTTTTTTTCGCCCCGCGGCGGCCGTCTATCGGCGTCACGTAGAACGACCTTCCACCAACGTAATTACTCGAAGACCACCGTCGCACCGGGCAACGTGACAACGTACCAGCAGCGCCCTGAACATCAAAGTTCTCCTCTTTCGAATCCGGCTGCTAATTTCGAATGCGAAACGTCGAATGAAAGGGTCGGGCGAGCGTTTTGCAGCGGTGCGGCGCTTCTATTCTGATGACCGAGCAAATCACGTGCGAGCTAACGTTACATCTTGCAAACCTCTGTTCTCGTATTCCGCTCCCACTTGAGCGTTATTTCGGTCGGCTTCTACCGGAGGTTAAAAACATTATCGTGCCTTTAGCGAGATTTCCCCTGCGTTCCCTGCTTCTTCATTATTGGTCCGTCGTTCTTTTCTTAATATCGGATTATAAAGCCGAAGAATGAAATGCAAGTGTAACAAAAAGTGAAAATTGAGCCTGTACATTTCGAGTGATTCGCCACTCTAAGAAAGAGTAAAATTGCGCTCTATAAGTTAGAGTGAAATCGCACTCCATTTGAGTGAAAGGGCACTCTTTTCGAGTGTAGTAAATCAGCGTCCATAGGAGCGAATTGTGTCACTCTAGAATTAAGAGTAGAATAAGAGTTAGGGCACCGTTATAGCTTTGTCTCACTCCCACTAACTTCTTGGCGGATCAATAAAAAATCGTCACATTGGCTTAATTCTTATTATAGGAACTTTAGAAAATTTCACTTTGTTAGAGTCATTTATCAGACAATCTTTAGTGACTCGTGATTCACTGTAGCTTTAGAGTGAGATCGTATCACTCCCGTAGAATAGTCGCTCTAAAAATTTGAGTGAAAAATTCACTCCTACCTTATGAGTGCTCGCATTTACTCAAATTAGAGTGACAATTCTTTTTGAAGTGACTATCGCAATCACTCGAATATATTAGTGGCGAAATCACTCTATGAGATTTTAAGAGTATGTTTTCAAATCAATTTTTCTATCTTGCCAGTTTTGTTTTTGTGGAAGTAAACGCGAATAAGGAACGGCAATGTCTAACAAGCCATGACAAAGCCAAAGTTCTTGTTTACCAAGGTACTATGACAAGCCTGAGCAAGTCCTGCCGCCCAACCAAACGCCGGCAAGTCGGCGACGCATGCGTTTGATGTCAAGTAAATAGTCCCCAGCAGCTGACTTGACTCGAGTATTGCGTGTTCAATGTAAACTTGGCCTAGAATACGAGCCGAAAAGATATTCAGTCGAAGAGATAGTGTCAACTTCGTCAGCTGAAACTCTCGGTACGAATTCTCGTAGGTATACTTAGCTATGTAAGATCGACTGCGTACGTCGAACACTGTGTAACTTCAACGTTCAACTTTCTTCATATCTTCAAGTTCAACAAGTTCATCGACACACATCGGATCCAATCATTCTCTCACCCGGGAGGAACTTGAGAATCGACGTAGGAAAGGTAGATGTTCCATTTTCCACAGATCCGGGGGATATTTCTGGAGAGTACCTCCTAACTCGCGGATTAACAGCTACGCGATCATGTATCTCACCCGAGACGCGCGCGATATTAACTTCGTCACCTTCGGCGCAATAATAGCTTCATCATCTAAAGCGCCGTCTAAACGGCGCGTTAACGGTCTGGCGGGTGCTTTCAGAGCTCGTCTTATCCCAGCACTCGCGCGGCGGCAGCGATACGGTGTCCAAACTGGCGCAATGACCATAATCGTAAGACTTTCCGGCGGGCGTACCAGCTGGCGCGCGCGGTCTACAAGACCGCTTTCTCGCTCGTTCCGGGAAACGTGGAGAAGCGGCGGGCGCTTCTATGATCTCGCCCATTTCGCCGACTACTTCGATAAGTTCCTACGCGCTTTGCATTTGCAACCGGATCTCGGTCGCTCGTTACAACACAGCGCGCGAGCCCGTCTTCGAGAGTGTAGACACTTCCGCGAGCCGGGAAAGAAACTTCGGGGTTCCGCTCCGTCGCTCCGCCTCTTTGCCGCGTGTATTTCTCACGGCGCGCGGGAGATAACGGAGCAGACGTCGGTTGAGAAGGGGGAGGGTTGTAACCCCCCACGAACGTTTGTTCGTGACCCAGAAGCTTTCCAGCGTGTGCCGGAGCGTACACCAGCGTGCATCCTCAAGCCGTCGCCGGAGCCGCAGTGTACGGATGCCGTGCGTGCGGATCTTCCATTTGGCAGCTCGCATTCACCCTGGCATCCCCGGCTATCCTGGAAGCGGGAACTTTGATGTCTCGCTTCGAGGAGCAACATCGTTACTGAGTAAAGAGTTGAAGAAATGCGGTGCGCCGCGCGGTGCACCGCAGTGTGCCATGACTCGAGATTCCTGTAAGAAAGAATGTTTTAGGAGAATTCGAATAAAGAAGTAATACGGGGAGCGAAAACGACGAATGGAAAGAGGATTTTTAAGGCTCTTTGAAGTATTCATATTTCTTGTCTCGCGACAGTTTAAGGAGAATGATAGTTGGCTTACCGCGCGCTTTCAAGATCTTTCTGAAAAAGAATCTATGAGCATTGTATATGAAAGTATGAAAATACACGATAACTTATAATTTATAGAATAATTGAAGAGATAATTTGTCGAAGCATTTCGTCAACGTAAGAATTTATAAAATTCAATTATATAACGGCGTCTTTTATGAAATACGAAATCTCAAACACGTACTCCGTTTATGCGGTATCATGCGACTCGGCGCCGGCGCTTCAAATTCGTGTCACGTGAGGTCCGAAAGGCGGAAACTTTAACGTCGCACTGTGTGACGTACATTTTCGTGATACGGAAAATCAAGAAGAAAAAGGACGAGTTTCAAGACACGTCACTAACATTCCAATAAAAGTTATAAAATATCACGATAGTGTTCTAAAGGAAAATACAGAATTAAATGCGTGAAGAATTTAATTAAAAAAAAATGCGTAAGAATTAACCAATAAACTAACCATAAACATATGTTTTCATTATTTGAAACACGAAAACAGTTTCGGCGTTACCCTTGTCACTGTTTATGGATACTTTTGTAACAAATAATAAATCATGTACCATCACACTTACGAACTTTTAAATGTGATAAATTAAAAAATAGTAATAATATGATGACGTTTATATCGGAACAATTTATGAAAAACATATTCGAACATTGTTGTAAATTTTAATATTCCTCGTATAATCGTGTACATAAATATATATAATTCTATTTATTTATTTAATTATTTAAAATTCGTGTATTTAAATATTTAATTTATGTATTTATTTTATTTTATTTTATTACTAAATATATTAATCAAAAAACTAACATGTGATTAAAAAATATAGATTTATATGAGGATGTAAATAAGTTCTTACAAGATGAATGGCATCTTGTCAATAAGCAAAACTGTATCTCAGATCTGAAAACTGATTTGCTTAATAATTTTAAGAAAGTTCCCGAAGTTTACAGCAATTGTTCTCAAACTCTTTATATCCGCACCATAATATATTGTTTGCGCAGAATCACGGATCGTTGTTGAAAAACAGAGAATAACTATTTTGCGCATACTTATCTACACATACACATACATCGTACTAGGGAAACCCGAGGCATAATGGAAACGCTTAGGTTTAAACAAGTTTAAAACATATTAAAAATAAATAATGCACTTAATCTTGCACCAAAATATTCTTTGAAATATCCACAAGAAAAACACACAAAATATCCACAAGAAGTTTTTCTGCGAAATAATAGTTTAAAAGGACGAAACTATTATTTTATTGAATTTTCCTCATTACAATATATGTAGAAATGTATTATCACACTTTTAATTAATAATAATTGTTTATTAACAACACTTCTTATTACACTATACATTTTTCTTATTAAAATATAAATCAAAATCAAAATTTGATTTCATAATCTTTATCATCGATATTGTGCAACATAACATAGGTATTGGTAAATGTTGATTGTATTGCGCGCCTCTTCCTCGAGATCATATGGTAGTAGCCCCTACTATGTACCGATGTACCACAGTTTTAAAGTTCTAAAACTTTCCGCTAGGGTTAGCTTCCCGTTCCGTTGGTCATTCTTTTACTTTGTGCCGATTAAGCCACACGCGTGTTTACGAGATTCCGAAGAAAATAGAAATAAGGAAAGTTAGAGACGGTTCCTCGAGTTCGGAAGACGGCGAGGAGGTACAGAAAGGAAACGATAGCGACGGTGAGGTAGCTTTTGTCGTTTTCATATGTGTACGGTGTCACTTACATATGTCACATATGTGTACGGTGCGAGGTTATGTGCCGAGTGACGACGAACGACGGCTACACGAAGCCGGACCGTTGTCGTCGTGACAATGGTTGACGCTGCACTTCCACGGCGTTTACGTACGTTCGTGGGAAACAGGTGAAGTGAAGGGAAAGCGCGTCGTTGTTGCGAGTAATCGCGAGCACCGCGCGCGAGGCATCCTCTCGTCGTCGCCGTCGCCGCTGTGTCGTGATCATCACGACCATTACGGTCGTGCTCGTGGCTCACCGTCGTCATCCTCGGTGCCAAGGAGGCACCTGACGGTTAGACGAAAGTAACCGAGCGAGACGCAGCAGCAAGATATAAAGGTGTCTATATCGACTATATGTCAACGCAGTAATGCGTAAAGGAAGGTTTCAGGTGTTTTGGTCCAACCAATTCACCTTGAGAATGCAAATTGAGAAACTTCAATTGTGCATAACCTCATTGCGGAATGTCCTACGATAGCCTAACCATCGGGCGGTAGTGACTTCAAAAAGGTAAGATGCATAGGCGAGATTCAGGTGTCTTGGTCCAACCAATTCGCCTTGAGAATGCAAATTGAAAAATTTCAATTGTGCACATAATCTCGCCGCGTAACGTCCTCCCAGCTAGCAAGTTGGGTCGGGGCGGTAGTGATCTTAAAATGGTAAGATGCATAGGCGAGATTCAGGTGTTTTGGTCCAACCAATTCGCCTTGAGAATGCAAATTAAAAATTTTAATTGTGCACATAACCTTGCCACGTAACGTTCTTTCAACCATCATGCCCGTTCGGAGCGACTTTAAAAATGGGGTAAGATGCATAGGCGAGATTCAGGCGTCTTGGTCCAACCAATTCGACTTGAGAATACAAATTGAATTTCAATTGTGCACAAAACCTCACCGCGTAACGTTCTCTCAGCTATCAAGCCTGTTCGGGACTGTACTGACTGTAGCGACTTTAAAAAAGGGATTTAGTCTTGGTCTAACCAATTCGACTTGAGAAGGCAAATTGAGGAACTTCAATTGTGCACATATAATACGCATATGCAAAGCCAGGTGTTTTGGTCCAACCAGTTCACCTTGGAAATGTGTGATTGATAAAATTCAATTGCATACATAACCTTTACTCATAACATCTTGTTTCAGAATATCAGAAAGGTAAATGATTTCGACCAGACTGCCAATCGACAACTATTGACTAAGGATGGTATCTAAAATTTTTTAGAAATTATTGCGGAAAATATTATCCGTAAATATATTGGTTCAACCAATATATTAAAAAACAATCCGAGTATAACTCGCCTTGAAACTATTAGAAAGACTATTTTTCCTTGAATACGAATATCCTTACAGGCGATATTATGATGCCAATAGGAAAAGCTGTAGTCGTTATTATTTGGAAGGTCTTTCTTACAACAAGGATTTCTTAAAAACTAGTGCGTATCTGTTCTTAGTACGTTTAGCAGCGATCCTTAAGATGAGGTTTAAAAAGACGCTTGTAAATCTGCTTAGCGTCGAGACGGTAAGAGTCGTGATACGAGGAGTCGCTTTCCTGTTTGATCGTAGATATGTTCAGAGATTGCATTTTGCCTGATAGAATCCTAAAACCAGCGGGTTACAAAGATCTTGTAGTCAGGCGGGAAGACGTCTTTGTAAAAGATCTTCCCTTGAAGGAGCGAAAGGTCCTGCTGAAAAAGTTATTCAGGTGTCTTGGTCCAACTAATTCGCCTTGAAAATGCAAATTAAAAAATTCCTCCGGAAATCTTATGCGGTAATAAATCCACTAAATATAAATTTGGAGGTTAAATCTGTTTTAGACAGCACTATTGTAAGAGGACGAGCGTATGGTTCAAAAACCAAAATTGTGTGGCAATCAATGAAGCACAGAACGACTGCTGCCATTGCTGGAATTGCAAGGGCCTCGAGTTCTAGAAACTCGCAAGGCTGTCTCGCCGAAATCGACAGAGGCCATACGGTCAATCGAAGGCGAGCGAGCAGAGGCAGATGTACAGTCAATAACAGAACTTGTCCTCTCAAAATCACATTACCGGTACGTTA
Source organism: Temnothorax curvispinosus (assembly GCF_003070985.1). NCBI lineage: Eukaryota > Metazoa > Arthropoda > Insecta > Hymenoptera > Formicidae > Temnothorax > Temnothorax curvispinosus. Next base: position 137,458 of record NW_020227771.1, read on the forward strand.
CCGGTTGGAAGCCGGAACAAGCGCCTACGAAAAGAAATTAGTTGTAAGTAAGGTTGCCAATAGACTGGCACAGCCTAAATGTCAATGAGACAACTCATATATACGAAAAAACCGCAATAGCCAAGCAGGTAAAGATACAGATTCGTAACAAATAGTACAGCTATCGAGAAAGCAGGCCATTCCGAAGTATCAGCCAGTTTCAAATTAATTATTTCGAGAACTATCTTATTCCCAAACCTAATAAATTTTTTACAGGTTAATCCTTAATCTGAAAAAGCTTTATAAGTTATAGCTTAATAAATAAGTTACCATTATGTTGAGCATCTTAAATAAAAGACAGAAAAAAGGTCAAACAAATTCTGGCTAAAGGATAATTCCTGGCGTCGATTGATTTGAAGGACGCATATTAATTAATTCACATTGCTGATTCAGACAATATAAGTACTTGAGAATTTTGTTGAAGGTGCTCTTTATGAGCTAAAGTACCCGTTTTTGTGCAAAACACGGCTTCGTACACTTAAAAAAAAAAAAAAAAAAAAAACTATGAAGCCAATCTCTTACCTAAGAGAATTGGGCTACTTATCCGTTAATTAATTAATTGGATGGCTTTCTTCTTCTAGATGAGACATATACGGTATGTTTGAGAAACATACAAGAAACATGCAGTTTCTGGAATCACTATGATTCATAATGAGTGAGAAAAGGAGAAAAATGAAGCTGGCGACCAGAGATATGGTTCTTGGTTTGATTAGGATACGAGTACCTAAAATTAGTGAACAGCTTATAAATCCGAGGCAATTACACGATATTCCATTCGAGATTTTTGCCAGGTTCATAGGAACCTTAGGTTTATGTTGTGTAGCCTTAAAATTTGGTTGGATACACATGAAGTATTCTGAATAAGAAAAATTGATTGTGTTTCAAAGAAACACGAATTAAAAGAGGTTTTTTGACTGGTGTTTCATTAAAAGCTTTTTCTTTTCAAATTGGCCTTAGAAATACATTTGGATGCGTTACCCTCCGGTTGAGGTGTTCTTTACCAAGCTCAGCGGATTCACGGATATCGGAATGCCATATCAACTATCTTGAGTTCTTATCAGTGTTTTTGGTCTTAAGTAACTCGCAAAAATTCAAAGGACTGAGGGGGATGCAAAGAGAAGGATCTTTGGATCTTTACATTGTATATACGATTCAAGAAGAGCGTCGAGACATCTTGAACCGGAAACGAAGTTTGTGTTATCAAATACGGTTTCTTTTCGACGATAGTACAGAGGTTTGTAAACCGAACATCAACTTATTTGCATCTCGAACCAATTCCAAATGTTTGCGTCATATCTCGTGGATAAGCGATTGAGAAGCGTTAGTTATTAACGCGTTTACTTATTCTGGAAACAATTTTAATTTTTACGCAACTTCTTCGTTCGCGACTATACTTAAAAAAAAAAAAAAAAAAGTGAAATTGAAAGGTTCGAGAAATATTGAAGTGGCCCCTAAGTGGCCGGTTCGGGCATGAGGCCCAGTGTACTTAATAATCTTGGATTCTGATTCGTTTTATTTAGAACCGAGTAAATATGTTCTGTGGTTCCTTGACAGGAAGTCATATCCTCTCTGGAAGAGGATTATCCTGATTGTCGGGACGCTGCCAAAGAAGCGTCCGAACTAAGAGACGACAGACATCATGTTTTCTTCACGGATGGAGCTCTTGATTAAAAGGTTTCAAGAAAGTAAAGCCTCTTATGGACGTGTCTGATAGTTGTACATAATAATCTTGGATAAGTCTTATTATTATAAAATCCAGAGGTGGTGGTGATCATAGCACAGAAAGATGTGCGCTGCTCTAATGAGCCAAAGATCTGAGTTCAAGTTTGACCAGAAATCATCGACCTTTATTCGCCACCTCTCAGAAGAACTTATTTAGTGAACAGGTTGCATATATATATATATAGGTACACCAACAAACGCCTTGGAGGTTAATCTCAAGTTCTGGTCTAAGGTCTATTGCACACAAGATGCGAGAATGAAGATAAGTTAGAAAGCTGCATCCTAGCATGCCACTGGCCAAAATATGATTCTGAGGATCCCAGGATTGTATATTGTATTGGATCATGGCGCTGAGGTGATATGAAGTCATAACGGTTGAAAAACTATCTTAATAGTAGTAACGCTGTTTGACAACGTAAGTAGAATTGACACAGATGTGACCAGTGCATATAGCACCCGCCATGCCTCAATTTCGACCGATAAGCGAGGTGACGTCACCATAGACGTTGTTAGAAAGGCGGCAAAGTGGTCGAGAATGTTTTGCAAAACTTAAAAAAAAAAAAAAAAAAACCAATTAGAGCCGGGCGCAGTAAATGGTGCGCAGGATAATTTTAATAATAATTGAAATATATATTATATATAATTAAAATATATAAATATATCGCTAAATCTATCCTTAGGTATACAAATTAAGGATTTAATTGTCCTTGTGTTTAAATCCTTTGGTTAAGTGGATATACGCTAAATGCGGTTAAAAATTGTAAATGTATAAAATTTTGTTGTCCCTTTCACGGAATCTCAGGCATAATCTATCTGCCGTAATAACTTTAAACAGCTACCATATGATCTCGAGGAAGAGGCGCGCAATACAATTATATGATTAAACGAACTTACCTGTAAGTGAAGTTCTATCATAATTGTATGAAGCGCCTCTTCCGAAGAGATCGGTCCCACCCAGTATATACCCAATTCTAATATTATTAGAACCCTAGATATTACGGCAGCACTTTAAATAAATGACCAACGGAACGGGAAGCTAACCCTAGCGGAAAGTTTTAGAACTTTAAAACTGTGGTACATCGGTACATAGTAGGGGCTACTACCATGGGTGCATTCGGGGAGCACGCTATTAGCACAATTATCGTCCAAAACTGTTCGAGGAGACGCTTTGTGGCGCTGTGATATACGATGATGACGTCACTGTAAAGGCAGCGTGACGTCATTACTCGCGCTATTTTCGCTATTATTTTCGAGGTGAGGCACGAAATACTATTGGCGCTTAAGCTGCGTTCGGGCAGCTTGCTATCGCTGTCGCGCTATTGGCTCTTCGAACGAAGTTCATAGCGTTTGCGTTTATAGCGTTAATAGCGTCTCCCCGAATGCACCCCATATGATCTCTTCGGAAGAGGCGCTTCATACAATTATGATAGAACTTCACTTACAGGTAAGTTCGTTTAATCATATAAGTATAACGCTCTCCTCTCCGATTTTCTTAAAATTTTGTAAAATTGTTTATTTCTGTATGTAAAAAACATTCTGAGAAGGAAAATCGTCGCTTAGGTCTCGTTTTTTTTAACCCTCACAAGTCACACTTACGCCACAGCGCATTGGGGTCACACTGGGTCTTTTTTACCCGAGCGATTTTGAAACGCTTGTAACTTCAAGTCTAAGCAAGCTTTTGGGACGTGTTTTTTTTTTTAAATTCATTGCCAGATTCTCAGAAATACGACTGTTTAGTTTGTTTTGCTCTAAATTTTATCCTTTTTTTTGTATTTTGAAAAATATGAAGACATTTTTTTTTTAAACTGATTTTTTTTCAAACTGTTGTTTCTCCTTTAAAAATTAAAAAAAATAAACTTTATAGGTGGTCATTTTAAAGCTGAAGACATGTACTTTAAGGTTGTATAAGCCATTTTTAAAAAAATTTTTAATTAAACAATTTTTTTTTCGATTGAAAATCGGTACCTTTTAAAACGTATTTTTCGTGCATCTACGTTTGTTTTTGTCAATAAAATTGAAGAAAAATTATAAAAATCATTATTTAAACTTTTTTTATCATCAAATAATGATTATTTAAAGAGAAAAAAAGTATGTGTAAAGTATTGGGTGTACAAGTGATTAAGAAAAAATTTATTTTCAAAATTTTTATTGAATTTAATTTTTATTGAAAATTGAATTTTTATTCAAAATTTTTATTGAATTTTTATTGAATTTTTTTATTTTTATTTTTTGCTATGCGTCTCACGCGCGCACGTGTCTCCATATTGCTGGAAAACAATCACATTTACATTATAAATACTCCAATTATAAAAAAAAACATCACACGTATACAAAAACACTTTAATTCACTTCAAATAAAATGTGTTCACTTCAAATAAACCTGTATTTTGGATTTATTATAATGACGAAATTGAGACACTGAAGTCACACTGGGTCTTTTTTACCCGACAGGAGATTTCGGACGCTTCCTGCTCAACAGGCAAACCAGCACTGGAGCGACACTTGTGGGCCTTTATTTCAACTACCAAAAAGCGATTTTTCCAGCTACTAACCAACTTTCCCCCCCTCCCCTATTTGGAGATATACGCATGTGTTGAGTTGGCGTCGGGTAAAATCGACCCAGTGTGACTTGTGAGGGTTAAATTTAATTTCAAAATTTTGATGTCGGTAAGGTAGGAAAATGATAATTTACGTTTTTAAAGTACTGCGCAACTTCATTTGAAGGTCACGTGACAACTGTCTACTAATTAAATACAAAATATCTGCTTAAAACATGTGTGTGCCCTGCTTTAACGAAAATCCGAGCGAAAATCATAACTTTTATAAAGCAGTGAATACACACGTGTGTGCCTTGTTTTAACGAAAATCACAACTTCTATAAAGCAAGGCATACATACGTGTGTGTGTGTGTGTGTGTGTGTGTGTGTGCCCTGCTTTAACGAAAATCACAACTTCTATAAAGCAGGGCATACACACGTGTGTTTGTGCCCTGCTTTAACGAAAATCACAACTTCTATAAAGCAGGACATACACACGTGTGTGTGCGTGCCCTGCTTTAACGAAAATTACAACTTCTATAAAGCAGGAGATACACACGTGTGTTTGGCGCCCTGCTTTAACGAAAATTACAACTTCTATAAAGCAGGGCATACTCACGTGTGTTTGTGCCCTGCTTTAACGAAAATCACAACTTCTATAAACCAGGGCATACACACGTGTGTTTGTGCCCTGCTTTAACGAAAATGTCAACTTCTATAAAGCAGGACATACACACGTGTGTGTGTGTGCCCTGCTTTAACAAAAATCACAACTTCTATAAAGCAGGGCATACACACGTGTGTGTGTGCAGTGCTTTAACGAAAATCACAATTTATTAATTTATCAATTTATCAATTTATCAATTTTGGCCACGTACAGTATTTCACAACCATAAAATTTTAACCTAAATGGCACCGTTAATGAGTATGCGGACAACTTAATTTGTGAATATAGTAACAAATAAAGTTGCGCAGTATTTAAAAAACGTAAATTATCATTTTCCTACCTTACCGACATCAAAACTTTGAAATTAAATTTTAAAAAAACGAGACCTGAGCGACGATTTTCCTTCTCAGAATGTTTTTTACACACAGAAATAAACAATTTTACAAAGTTGTAAGAAAATCGGAGGGGAGAGCGTTATACTAAACATTTACCTAGGTATTTACTGATAGCGTATGAAAAAAAATAAAACATTTTAAGAACACAAGGCATTATACCCCGTGGACTAATTGTCGGGGCTCCGTTGTGCTCCGAAATGTATAAATTTGCTTTAGGTAATATAAATCATCGATACTTACACAGATACCTTACTAAATTGACAAGGAAAGATCGTTTAATAACGTAAATGTACTTACAGTAATAAAAAGTAGAATTTTATCATTGTTTATCTTATGCAAATGCATCAAAGAAATTGCAACTCGCGGAGAACACAGCAAACGCATTAAGCAATTTTTCGCATCTTTTAGCTAAAAATAATATAAAAACTGATAACAGCACGCGGTTAGAGACATCTGAGTAATAATTTCGAACCATTTCATTACATGGCAGCATCTCTATAAAAAGGTAACGACCATATTTCATCATTATGTCCCAGATTTCCCTATGCATTGAACAATTAACATTTTAGTCAATTTTCTTTTATCTATGATAAAATACATTCGCCCTAATTTGATACTGGAACTTTTTACAAATTTGATACTGAACTTTTTATTCCCGAAAACATATAAATTTTTTTAAACAGGTAGAGATCAGCAGTCATTTTGAGTTAGCTTGCGAAAACTTCAGAAAGCCTAAAATGCGAGTTGCCCTCTTATTTTCCTCAAATTTACTCCGCGTCGGGAAATTCGTGACGACATCTCGCATATCTACCAACAGATTATCTATATAGAAGGTTGCATTCCGTAGTTTGCAAGGTCTCATGTTTCTCATAATATTCACGCCGAGGTTACGCCACTCTGGAATGTCCCAAAGACATTCATCCGTAACATCGGATCGGAAAGACAGACAGCGGCGTCGGGCAAGAAAGCGCTTACGGGATGCCATTAGCTCTGTCACACCTAGAACATTTCCTTGCAAAGGCATGATATTAACTACGTGATCCAACTGTCAACGCCTGTCTTTGTTACGGTAAGTCACCGCGACTCCGCACTCCGCGGTAGCATCGATAGTCGTTTACATTTTCGTGCCGCGAACGAACTGTGACACCGAGTCATCGCAATAGAGGAGAGAGAGAGAGAGAGAGAGAGAGAGAGAGAGAGAGAGAGAGAGAGAGAACGCGTTTTAAGAACGTAAACATCGCGCAAGACATCGCGACTATCACAGAGACTCAAAGCAAACAGTCATGTGATTTGCATAACGTGAGCCGCGTTGCGTTATTTTAACTTGGCAGTAGGATAACAGTGTGAACGAAGACACGTACAACAACGCGTAACTCAGAAGGAAACAAACGTCGCTGGAGGGATGCAACGATGCTTAATAGGCAAATCTGTCGGGAGAATAGAAGCCACACCGGGGAGGATTACAATTCCCGTCCGTATCCTTTTCCGAAATACGTGTAAACAAAATGAATAATTTGTAACGACGTGTTTTACTTCGTTATTTAGACTGCACACCTCTGTTCGAGGCATATATAGACTCGCGCGGAACTTCTCGTCGTCATTCGACGAGATCTCTGAAAGTCAAACTTCCGCTTTCGACAAGGGGGGCTATAGGGGAGCTTTGAAGAGTAGTCGCGCGATTCCGACGCGAGTAGGTACTCAAGCGAGTTACCGAGAGTCAACTATGCGTTGACAATCACGTAATTAATATTAATTCTCGCTCATTACTCCACACACCGCCATCACACGGATGTGCCTGAGTAAGGTGCAGCAGCGTCTGTCGGAATATTACAAGAGGCACGAAGCGCTTTGGGTCATGGAACTTCTTCTTCTTCTCCGGGCTGCGTCAAAGTTTCTCCTCTCACGGAAGTACGGAAGACGCAAACTCGAAGATCCACGTGGACCTCTCCTCCCGGTCCCGCGGATATTGTGCAAGTTTTGGAGATATTGCGCGAGTGTGGGCACGAGTTACCAACGCTTTAGCTGAAGCCCCCTCTAGAACACGCAGTTAACGTTATGCCCTTCAGGGAGGTATCGTATGTACCTTCGAGCCTAACTTTGTCAACTGCTGTTCCAAGCACGCTCATAGATCTTTCAATTTTGATCATGGATATCTATATTTTTCGCACAAGCAAGTTATATAGTGATCTTCGAAAGAAAGCATAGACTTTTAAAAACACGCAAACTTTAGAAAATATTATTTACTGACTGTTTAACATCGTAATTTATTTAATTCTTTCAATTAAAAGTATATTAATTGCAATACACATAAATGTTTTGATCTTAATGTGTATGTAATGCATTTAATTCCGATTATCTATAAAATACCGTTTTTTTTCCTTCCGGCTTAGATAGTGAATAATTTCCACATATTTCATGACAGTGAATAATACCGTCATGTTTCAACGTGTAGGGCGCTCATTCTTTTGTTTGAATTGTTTGTGATCTAGCAAAAAAATACGCCCGCATACATCATCTTACACTAACCAAAATGAGCCCTTTATTTTACGAGCATCTATAACCATCGCTTAGATGATAATAAACTATAAATAAATCTATATACATTAATTTTTAAATATGTGTAATTTTTTGTCGTTAAAATATATGCTTAAAGGCTGTTCTTTTATCTTAATATTTATTCTTAATCCAAAAAAACTCGCGTTTTTTTCAGACGGAAAAAGTTGCCCGTGTAAAAATCGAGGAGAGTTCAGAGGTAAGCGCGTGGAAAGACATTTGCTACTTTTGTACGTGGGTAAAATTGCAGGTGGAAAAACATTTTCTTCCTTACTTTGTTTATATATGAAAAGGATGGCAGTATTAAGCATGCGGGCATGTGTATGCGGATAATCTGTATTTCACGAGTACAACTCGCTGTCCATATGCAAATATAGTGTTTGCAAATCTGTCATTCGTATGATAATATACCTACCATTTGTACGACAGTATTTGGGAAATTGTATTATACGCAGCATAATATGTTCTCAAATTTCAGTTTTTTAAAATATAAGAAGAAAAGTTTCATTTTTTAGGGAAGAGAACGTTTTATTAATTCGCCATCTCGATAGCAGAATTCTTTGTGTGTCAAAAAATACCCATCAAAATTTTATCGTCAAAGAACGCGGTATTCACCGAGATACTGAAAAGACGATCGAAGCATCGAAAATGCAACAAGCGAGGTTCCGATAAATTGTCAAAGGAATATGTCGCCGTGCACCACTCTCAGAGAGAAGACATTGTACGAGTATCTTTATCGAGCGTCCAAGTCGCGGGCAGTTCGCGTCTTTGTGGAATTCGAGACGAGATTCGTGGAGGGATATCCCGGTCTAAGGTCTCCCTCGAATGTGCGGCTTCGGGGATTACGAGGGACTTGCCTCTTTAAGGATCCACACCGTCGCTCTTGAAATTTGAGCAAAGTGGATATAGTTCGCGGGCAATTCGGCTCCCGCAGTCCGCACTATAGGCAGGACATGCTCGGGCTGTCGTAAAATGTTGAGGGTAAGCTAGTTTTTGTTAAAAAGTCCGAGGAGTTTGGTATGTAAGGAATACGTTCCTGGAGACACGGTGCTAACTTTAAAGAGCTCCTCGTAAAAATATAATTGCATATCACGATTTATCGCGTATACTCCAGTAATTGTGGATCTTCGGAAGAATTTTACGACATATATGCATGTATACGCAAAGAACATTATCTTCATAAAGCTGAATATCCGCGAGGAGACTACCGCAGTTCCATCAAACAATCGATAAGTCAGCATTTATTCGCAATATTATACAAAATTTATATTTCCACAATATATACTGATCAAAATGTCGTTCTAAGATAAAAGAAAAAATAGTACACGGGATATACAATACAATTAAAATATGAACAGAAATTTTTGCATTGCAATGTCTATGAAAATAAATTTACAAAGGAAATGAGAGTCTAGATCAGAATTTGAATTGTAATGTAATTATATTTGAAAGAAGTATTCTTATTATACTCTCTTATAATAAGTATTGTCTAACACCGTCAAAATTCATCTCTTAATAGGTATTCAGCTCCAACGTTAACCTAATATACCCAGTCAATATACTCTTATTATTATGCATGTAATATAATAATCCCATTCTATAATATCCTTTAAAGGATGGGCATTACTTACACATTAATTTTATAAAAGGAGCTTTTCGCAGGGAAAGGAATAAAACGCTTCCATTTAATTAGCGCGTTCGTATAAGCTTTCGAAAAATCTCGGAACTTCCACGCGGAAGAGAGAGGAAAGCTTTCAAAGCTATTTTCTCTTAACGACTTTACGATGTCAAACAACGATAAGAGAACAATATGAGATGATGCGTTAGAAACATTTCAATATTTGAAAGGAAATCTTCTTTGTGACGTTTTACTTCCTTTTTCCAACAATCCCTACAATGCGACTTTTTTATATCTTTTGTATTATATCATAGAACGAAATCATAGAAACATAACTTATAAAAAGAAGCAACGACAACTGTGTAATAAGGACAGCAATAATACTTACACGATTAGTTTTGCGTATATTATTCACGGAAATTGTTAAACTTAATTTAGGTTAATGAGGCGCAGGAGAGCAAAAACTCCGAATTAACTGAAATTTGACAGCGTTAAAACTGTGTTAAATTTTATCTCGCAGTGGCGCGATGCGAGATAAGCGCCGGAAAAAAACACGCGAAACATTTCTATACCTTGTGCAATCGCGGATTGTAACACTTTCCTCTCGGAAACTGCGCCATTGTTACGCGAAATCGATAATGACATACGCTGATCAATCAGGGACTTGAATAGCCGGGCGTGCGTTACGTATCACGGTACGAGAAACGCGCTTTGCAATCTAGCTTGCCGTTTGCTCGTCGCGCAGCACTCTCTCTCGCGCTGATTTAAGCGAGAGAGAAAAACGATGGGGGTGGTACTCGCGCGCGGAGAATTTTCCGATACGTGTTAATCATTCCGAGAGACGTCTCGATCTCAACGGCGGGCGCGGTGTATCCTTGAAAGGAAGGCTAGCTCCGCTACGGCAAGTGGATGAGCTTTTCGTATCTCTGTTACGGGCGAGCGTTAAGCTCCGGAAGACGAGCACCGAGCTCCGATGCGCGGTGCAAACTTTAACGAGCGACCTAGGTATTCTGTATAAAAGAGCGCGCAATAAAGAAAAAAAAATGAGGCGGAACGGATGCGACCGTCGTCATCGTTATGGCAGTGGCGACAGTACCAGCCAGCGCAGCAACCAGCAGCAGCAGCAGCAGCCACGACTGAAAGTAACGACATGGCACGGATATACATGGCAGATCAAGCGTAGCGCCCGCTTAGATTAACCGATGGACATTTGTCCGGCAATACGGTGGATTAAGTTTCAGCCGGGGCTACTCCCCGGAGAGCCACGCCGCCACTTTATGAATACTAATTGCTATCGGAGAAGACATTTGCCGCGAAAATTTATCGGCTTTATCGGAACCGGACGCTCCCGCCGTCATATCCCGCAGGACCTCATTGAAAAGAAATATCTCCGTGGAGATATAGAGATGTGTGTGGAACGGTCGTAATACGCAAACAAGCTCATATTATGTGGCAAATTACATGCTTATAAAGTTCTCTTTTGCGCTGAAGTGGCACACAAACGTACAAAGAATTAATTGCTGACTGCAATTGCCAGATCCAAACTGGCAAGCCGCATGCAGAGCGGAAATAATGCACGCGAGAATCTCTTGTTATCACATCAGTTATGAGAGCGATACGTTACGTTCTGCTATTTCAGCCAAAAGTTACGTTAGAATCTTTCAGGTGTAATATACTTTCCAATTGCGTTTCCTCTTCTCTCTACTATTACTTGAATAATATCTCCAACATTTTTATAAATTCTTTCTGTTATATTTTAATTTCTAGGTCAGAAACGAATTATAGTCTCATTAATGTAATTACAGTTAGGCATGTAGAATTATTCAAATTAATGCTCGTATTGTAGGACGAAGACTATCTAGGTTGAAAAGAAGTTAGAATGTATTCACAAGAATACAATCATACTCGCTTATCGGTACAAGAAATTTATTTAATATATATTTTATTGATAATGAACGCGTTCAGTTCTACTCAATTTTATTATGCAAGAAAAGTAGTTGGGACTCTTTCTCTCTCTCTCAACTTCTTGTTTATTTAATAAAAAATTATATGAAAAAAAAAATCCCAAAATACATATATCTGTAAAAATTCGAGAATATGATTCATGACTAATCAATTGATATTTTAAAATATTCTTCGCAATACCCTCCGAGTATGTACGCGCACATGTATAGCATGTCGAGCGATTGAAAATGTTAAAGCTAAATTTTGATATTTGTTTTCGGTAATTAGATTTTTGCGAAACATGTACGTTTTTGCACGGAACTTTCGGCGCGGCATTTTTGATGCGTATTATGCATTATATGCATCCCATACAATCATGCGTGCAAACACACGCCGAGCGCGTTTTAATAAACTGGACTCCTGAATAGGTTTTTATCTTCACAGTTACGAGCGCGTTGCGAATATAGCGACTCGCGTGAAACACGCCGTTTGCAAGTGGCTTTGCGGAAATGCGGATTTATGTTGTCAAGATCCGTGGTCTTGCAAAATATAAAAGAACAAAGTGTGGGGTGAAATATATATATGTGATATAAATATGTACATTATCTTCTCATATTTGCACCTAGTTTAGAAAATGTAATTGCATGAAATTGTTAAAGAAATAATCTTGTGCGCAATGTAATTTCTTTGTTGATATCATGCGTGTAACTTCCTCACGTATGTAAAAGGTTAAACGCGATAAAACTAAAAAAAAAAAAAATTGCGGAAGATGCTAACACAATGTGCACTCGATTGCTCTCTTCCAGCTGCCGCTTTATGCAAATTTTAAACTTTTAAATCACGTTTTCTCGGAACAAAATAAAAGATTCATTCTTTCGCAATTGTTCAACTTTTTAACTCGTTGTGCTTGTAATTCGACTAATGTGTATATTAGTTTTGATCTACAGAATAATTATATTTATGTAGTAAATGTATAGCGCAATGATTTTTTCTGATTTTTTTTTTTTTAATATAGACTGTAGATGGACAGCTGCTTTATGAAAAATTAGAAAGATTCTTCTTTAAAGGGGCATAATTATAAAGTTTTTTTTTACATTTTTGCATATTTAAAAAAAATAAATTTTAATAAATACACAAATATATGTATATTAAATATACATATGCTTATAATTTTTTTTAATTGCAATCTTTTCTAAAGAAAACGTTATTTTTGTTATAAATAGATATTTTTCTCACTTAAAAATATTAAAAAATATTAAACTTATAAAAGTACTTTTTTAGCTATTATTATTACTTGCAAATAAAATCATGAAATTTAAAACAAAGAAAGTATAACAAAATTATAAGATTTTTTTTCCAAACAAGATTCATCAAAACTGTAATTATAAAATCAAGCATAAATAATGCTAGAAAGGTAACTGTTCATAATTTGGACATTACTTTAAACTGCATGCAGCAACGTGCAAATGTTACTGACAGTGAAAGCCATATATATAATATAAAACAACACGTTTTTATGTTTCTATTCTTAATTTTATGTTTACATTCTTATGTTTATGTTCTATTTTACGTTTATATTCTATTTAATGTTTATATTCTTTATAAGCACATCAGTTACATAAATTGAACGACCACCCTGCATAAAAAAAAGGATGTTATTCTCCTTTCTCTCTCCCATCTCAGCGAATATATCGCTATAAAATTAAAAAGTGCACTAGAGGAATAACAATTCCGCGGTCCCGTGCATACTACGCTGATAATAGTGACAATGATGTTTTAGTGCCATTTTATCTGGCTATTTGCCACCACTTGCAAAGTAGTGCTGGTTTATTCACTAGCAAGAGGCGCTCGTAAAGCTGCTATTGTTTATTGTTTTTATTTTACTGAATTCGAGGCAAAAAGAAAAAAGACTCATGAAATATACACTTTGCTTTAGTACATAGGAATTAGAATCTTAACGGAACTGTAAAAATTACGTAAGTTTGTAACAATTGTAACTTATTACGTATATTTTTAATAAATAAATAAAAAGGTAATAATACGTTTTCTACGTATAGGGTAACTCGGGGGAATATGCCACACTTAAGAAAAATATGATTTTTTTTCCTATTTCTCTTTCTTTTTAAGGTATCTTTGCATACTGGTCTTCTTTTTCCTTCTTTTATCTGTTATTTATATATGGTTTTAATGAAATCTTTTGATTCTTTACTATTAAAAAAAAAAAAATACAAAAGTGTTGCAAAAGCACCCCCATGTGGGGGGAATATGCCACATATACAAACATGTATAGTAATTTAACTTTAGAAGGGCATTCTTGTCTAAAAACATGTAAAATAATATTTTTATTTCAATTTCAATAAAACACTAAGAGAATTCTAAAAAGCACGTTATCATACTTGTCATACTGTTACCCCATAAAAACTATAATACTGACAGGAAGTAAGTAAAACTTGGGCAAAACGTCAGATATAATATTTTTAACAATTTCACAGTATTTACAACAACGCTCCTAGCCGTAGCTTTGTTAAACATATTGAGTGGCATATTCCCCACACTGACATATTCCCCCCAGTTACCCTAATTACGTATAACTCTATCTCGATGCATGTAACATATGTAAACGTAACTTTAAATCGATAATCTGCATATCGGCAACAATGTCTTTAACTGATAGTATAGCGAGAAATATGTACAAAATACATTTTAAAATATTAATTACTTTAAAATACACTTTCAAAACGTTATACAAATATATGTACATTACAACTTTTCATGGATTTAAAAGAATTTTTTATTAAATAAGCAAGAAGTTTAATGTTTACTTTTGTATGAAGAGAGAGAAAGAGAATCCCCAGACAAATGCGTAATAAAATAGAATATTGGAAAACTGTATTGGAACATGTATCAATAATATATAAAATAAACTTTATTAATAAGCGAGTATTTTATACTAATGCAATTACTTTTTAACTTGTTTTCAACATAAACAATTCCCGTTCTATAACAGTACGAGTATTGATTCGAGCAATTCTGCCTTTTAATTCAGATATGTTGATGAAATTATAATTCATTCCTGATATAAAAATTGAAATATAACAAAAAAAATAACGTCTAAAATAATTTTGAAGATATCATGTAAATAATAGTAAAAAAAAATATATATAACTAAAATCTGTATTAAATTTGATTTTAGTAACTCTTGGCCAAAATAGCAAAGCGTATCACTCTCATAACTGATGTAATAACAGGGGGTCCTCGCGTGCATGCAGCTTACCGGCGTGGATCTGGCAATTGCAGTCAACAATTAACTCCAGCATCACTTACAAAGCTGCATCAAAGCGTTGAATCCCACGAAGCATGTATCGCTAACCATTTCCTCACGCATCCCATGATATTCCGAACACCGAATTTTTTTTTGTCAAATTAATCCCCGCAGAATTATTATTATCTTTGAGTACCTAATTTCCAGATGGCATACCCGTGCTGTGAGCGCTATATTGGCGAAAAGCGATTGAATTATAAGCGAAACAAAATTCGTTGATAACTTATCGGACATTTATAATATGTCAGCATTTAGATCCACAATCATGTATATGTAATATATATGTATCGTATAAAGGGATATACATATAATCTATATCTTAGAGGTAAAGAATCGTATCTCCAGTTTTTGTCAAAATGAAGTTAATACATTTTTCTATATAACAGAAGCTTAAATTGTATATAATGGTAAAACGTCTTATGTCTATTAGTACTAATTCCTGAGATACAATATTTAAAAAAAATTGTATTACAAATTTCTATAGTGCCTAATTTTTAAACCAGCATATTATCGGCAGTTGTACTATTAAACATGTAAGTTAAATTACTTTATTAAAAACTTAATATATCAAGTTTCACTACTTTTATTTTATATCTAAAAATATATCATTTCCTTATTTAAAACTTTATACCTTGTATTCTCTAAATAATGGAAATACAATTCTTTATACTATACCTCTAAGGTATACGAGGGTCGTTCAAGTCAAACCGGGACTTTTAAGGGTACGAAATAACAGAACGCATTTATAGAAGTGAAAACTACATTTATTTTTCGATATAATCCCCTGCTACATTTACGCACTTGTCCCAGCGTTTCACTAATACCTGAGTACCAGTAGCATAAAAAGATTTGTCTGTACGCCGGAGCCAGGATCGGACAGCGTATTTTACCTCGTTGTCAGTTCTGAAATGCTGGCCTCCCAAGAAGTTTTTTAAAGGTCCGAAAAGATCAAAATCGCTCGGAGCGAGGTCCAAACTGTAAGGAGGCAATATCTCCCAGCCAAGTTCCAATAATGAACAAGTAGTGCGATGGGCAGTATGATGTACCATCTTTAAATCGTTTGCACCATTTAAACGCTTTACCGCGGCTAATTATCTCATTATCGTACTGTGCTTGAAGTCTTCTGTAAATGTCCGCCGGTTTCACGCCTTTATTTACAAGAAACTTCATAATAATTCGCTATTCTACATATGCGTTAACACTGTTGTCCGCCATTTTGCATAACTGATTATCAATTGACCCGAGAGAAGTGCGCCGCATATCAATGATAGGAGACACTTGCCACTTATCACTATACAAAAACTCGTCGCGATCGCATTCATTTTATATCCTGTGCAACTAAAAGTCCCGGTTTGACTTGAACGACCTTTGTGTATATAATATGTGAGCCAAAATGTGTTAAAGTATTTTTAATATTTATTAAAACAACATTAAAGGGAGACATCGTTTTTTATAGTCCTCTAGTTTTTCAAAATACTTTTTCCATCTTGCCACAGACTTCTGTATGTCCTCAAAAAAGTGTTTAAGTTAGAAAACAAGCCATTTATGCACGATTTCAACGATCTCTTAAAGCATTTCTGAGTAGACCGAAGAGATGATAATAATCGGAAGGGCGAGGTCGAGTCTCGGGACTGTGAAAGAGAATATTCCAATATCTCAAAATTCAGTTTTTGAAAAATGCTTTAAAAAGTCGTCGATTTACTTCAAAGTGAGAACTTCGAAAAATGATGTACTCGTTCTTTAATGTTGTTCCAATAAATTTTTAAAATACATTGTCGATAACTTTTTTTACTCGCTCTTATATTATTATTTTTATAAAAAATTCAATTTTAGTTTATATTTAGCAATTTATAAACGTCCACTTGAAATATGTACAGAAAATTACAACAAATTTTATACGCTGTAAACGTTTTATATTCAAATATTCGGCATAATAACGTTTGCAACATTTCGGGATTACAAAGCGCCGCATCGCGTATCGCATCCGAAAGTTAAACGCGCCAGAGTCGGAACGACTAAAAGCACCTGCCTTCAAACAGAGGAATCGTGAGATTCCTCAAACGCGGTGGCCCGTAACGCAAAATTATTGGATCGATTTGTACATCGCAATACGCGAAAATTCTACGAGTCCTCCTGCCCTCGTAGAAGGCGCGCGCGAGGAAAATAAAATATCTCGTTCTCTAATCCGATAGTATCGAGTCTCTCCTCCTCGAGCGTAGCGCTTCGCATCCCACCGAAATTGTATTTCGTCGTTGCTCTACTTAAGAGTTTCAACTCAGTCTCGTGTCTCCATGCGCGCGGCTGTGTGCGAAATTGCACTGCGGTCGCTCACGTCGATTAAAGAACCCAGCGATGCTCGGCACGAATTTAACCTTACGGCTCGGTATCAATTACCCGAGTCAATCAGCATCAAATGATTTAACATTTAATTGGCGGCTCGTATCTGGTCAGAAGTAGCGACGGAATAAGATCGTTTTAATTAGCTTGTAACGACGATGCGTCGAGTGAAGCGAATTGAATAAATTACACGATTCGTTAATATCAGTTTGACGAAATCTTATTGGAATTTTTGTTCCATGGGAGTTGATCTAACTCGCAAAATTAAAATATTATACGTAAAAAATTCTTGCTTTGAACAATGAATTTTTATTTTTTTTTAATAACTTATAGCAAATTCGTCTTTCATTCCTGCAAACATTTTATCCGAGATTTAACTATTAACAAGATTTGATGTTAAACATAATAGCATATAGGAAGAAAGCGATGGAAGGTGAAGAATTTAAACACATTCTTTTAAAAAGAGATCATATCAATTTATAAAATTAATATTTGTATAATAATCGATTAATATATTAATATAATAATTCAATTATATATAATTAAAAATTACGTTATAAAAGAAATTTAATGTTTTTAGTACTTTTACAAATAATTTATTAAATAAAAATCCTCAAATATCTAAATCGTGATTCTTTAAAACAAAAATAATATTTGTTTGTTGCTCTAAATAAATATTAATTTTAATTTTAACATTTTATCCTCGATCGGATAGATCTATCCGTTTAATAACACATCACAACAATTTAATGAGATTTATATTTTTTTAAATTACACTGCGCGTTAGACACTTACAATTAGACAAGTAAATAAATGTTAAATACTTAAAACGCGACGCAAAAATGCGTCCAACATTTAATTTAACCATCACTCAAGCGGTTATTAAAATGTTAATATTAAAACCAGCAATGTTTTATCCACTGCTAACCGTCAAATTACACACAAATATGTATATTTGTAACAAACAAGCAATTACTAATGTAATACAAATAAAACACATAATCAAGCAATTGACTGTATTGTCATTTATTTTGTTCCATTGTCGCCCATTCTTTGCACTCGCTCAGTTAATTAAAAGCTTTATAAATTACCTAAAGAGATTACAACTATTACATCTTTGTCTCTCTTTAAATTTACTCGTTGGAAAACTTTCCTAATTAGCTTAAACGTTTGCAAATGACATGTTCCAAAATAACGTCAAAAACTGAAAATGTTCTTTTTCTATCAACACATTATCAATTATGCCATATCAACTGCATAATGCATGCACAAGTAATCAATTGAAAACCTGTATTCTTGGTGTCCAATATTCATTCATATTGCACGATCTCATTATACACTGGATATCGACTTGTATTATATATGTGCATAATTTGTCTCAAATGTCGCGCGCCGCGCTAACGTTTTTTTTTTTCTTTAATCAACGAATATTATGCAGAAGCCAGCGGACCTACATGACATATTGATGGTTCATAGGTAATATCAATGCGAAGTCGTGAGGAAGATTACACTCTTTTTGTATTAATACTATAATTTAGAATTAGTTACTACAACATTAATTGAAAACTTTTGCGAAACACGATGTAAAATATTTTAAATTAAAACTTTTATCACATATGTATTATGGAATCTGAAAAATCTTTTTAATTTTTTTCAATTACTTTTCTATTAATTCATTTATACAAATATATTTTTTTAACGAAATTATAACTTATTACTGTGTTTGTTACAAAATTAAATATTACAGATAAATTATAAAAACATGTATAAAACATTATAAAAGTAAAGCGATCTCAATAAAACATGTTATTTTTTATAAAAATATGTATTTAACAAATTTAGTCAATAAAGCAATTAAAAATAAATGTGTAATAAGTTTCGACAAATGTAAACTAAATATATTTTTAATTAGTTGCGTGATAGTTCCATAAATTTATTTTTTACAAAAAATAATATAAAATGTTCGAAAACAAGGTACTAACAATAGTAGTATTGCATATAGTGTCGTAGAATATTCAGATTTATGCCATGCCGCGTAATTTACAATTAATCCCAAAAGTACTGTATTATACTAAATAGGATATGAACGTAAAGTAACGACTACCGCCATGTAACAATTGCGCTTTTCTTCTCTTTCTCGTTTTTTACAAGCTTTGCTAATGGGACATTCACTCCCCGTGAAGCATTCCAAGGTAAGCCAATCTCCTCTAGAAAATATCAAACAATTTATGTATAACTAATAATAACGTAGCGAAATACATTTTGCGAATAAAATTTAAAAAATAATTTATAACAACGCGTATCTATATTGGGTTTCCTTGCATTAATTTGGACATTTCCAAATCAAAAATTTATCTTGCCATTACTAATAACATTTATTAGTAATTTTAATAATCCAGACATAAATTATTTTGAATTTTGTATTTCAATTCAATTTTCGTATTTCCAACTGATACGTTATATCATAAATATAAAAAATTGTGCAAATTAGAAATTTGCACTTGGTTTCCTCATAGAGGAAGCTTTAACTTCCGCAAATTTGGAGATATCGATCTATTTCTAATTTTATTATATTTTTCAGTCTTTTCTATCCCTATTTTATATATAATTCTTTTAAATTCGGTTGATTAGACTTAGTTTTATACGCGATCAAAATCTCCGAAATTTCAAACGTCTGTAACTGCAGAACTAATTAACCAAATCTAAATTAATTATATATCAAATAGGGGTAGAAAAAAACTGAAAAATTTAATAGAATTAGATATAAATCGCGATCTTAAATATTGAGAAAGCTATAGGATAAAACACACTTTTCTAAAAAAAAATTTTTCAATAAAATCTATACCGGTCAACCGATTTTAATAAAATTTGAGGAAAACATACTTTCTATGATACTCTATTTGTGTAAAAAATTTCAACCCGGTATCTAAAAAATTGTAGAAGTAGATGCGTGTACAAAAAATCCGTACATACACACACACACACACACGCACATACATAAATACTTCCGGAAATTTTTTACTAATACGATTTTTCGACATTTTAGAACATTCTAAATCTATTTCCATCAAAATCGCGAAAAAATTTTTTTTACCATCACAAAGCTTCCTCTATGAGGAAGCAATAAACGCTGCAAAAAAGTATATGTGTATATATATATATATATATATATATATATATATATATATGCTCATATATAATATAAATATATGTATATATGTATATTTAAATAAGTTATATTTTAAAGTTTATCATTTATATTTATACCGTCGTTTCTCTGTAGCTTTAATATGATAGAGATACTAATTCTCTTCGAAATAAAAACAATAGCCAGCTAATTTGCACGAATATTTATAAAGTACAACCGACCGATGTGTTCTCGGCGGAAATTCTTTTAAATGAGCTGGAGAAGTGTTAATGCAAGAAAAGAACTATACAATTAACACCGCAAGCGAGCGTAGGTGGATTTAAAAAATGCATACGGATGAAAACGTTTTGGGTTCTTGACAAAAAGGTACTTTTGATAAAAAATTCACGCGCGCGGAGCAGCCGATTATCGAGCCTTCTACGTATGTATGTACCGTTGACCTCAAACGTGAAACGCTTCATGCTCGAGGTTTTCAGAGAGCGAAAAATATTGGCGCTACGAAAAAAATTAAAAAAACGCCACTTCGGGGTGAAGCGCGTACAAAAGCCATCAGAATATTCGGTATCAAGCTTGATTTCCACTCGTTTCTCGCAAATTGAGAACCGCCGGCCGAGCCCTCCGTTAATATATTTAAATCGTCATGATTTCATAGAACTCAACAATGGGGAATAGGTAATTTAATCGACGGAAAAGCTCGGCTTAGGAGACAAAAATTAAATGAGCCGTCGACCTTACAAAATATACATACATAATACATATATACATGAGTTTGTGTGTGTGTGTGTGTGTGTGTGTGTAAATATAAGAAAAAAGAACAAAAAAGATAAATGTGAAACAGAGAATGAGACAGAAACTCTGTAATCGTGAAAGTTTTTCAGCTCTCACTACAAAGATTTTTTTATATTGGGCGCGAGAAACTTTTCCATGACCTAAAAATTGAGTAAAAAATGGAGGTCATGTTTTCAAGATCGCAGGGTACTTTTTTGTCTCGGCGTTGTTTCTTGCAAATTTCCCCACTTTATCAATGGAACTTTTTCTCGGCGATACTGAATAACTTTATACCAAATGTTCAAACTCAAAGAAGAAGCGAGGTAACATGATAAAATATTGAATAAAAGCATTTTAGTTAAAGTCTTAAACGTATAAAATTAACAAAAATAAGAAGCAATTAATTAACAGACAGATAATTTTATCTGTATTGAATTATTTATGTGAAAGAATAAAACTAGAAATTCTCAAAGCACACAATTAAATAAATTCTTTAAAAGTATTATATATTACATAAAATAAAAATAAATAACAACAAATATATAAATGTGAAA
Source organism: Temnothorax curvispinosus (assembly GCF_003070985.1). Taxonomy (NCBI): domain Eukaryota; kingdom Metazoa; phylum Arthropoda; class Insecta; order Hymenoptera; family Formicidae; genus Temnothorax; species Temnothorax curvispinosus. The sequence continues at coordinate 159,062 of NW_020227771.1, forward strand.
TATGCAGTTTAAAGTAAAAATATATATAAATTAGATCCGTAAAAACATATATTAAATTACGCCACTTTTTGGTAATTAATGACAGATTAAACAGACACATGTGCGAGTAACATGATGAAATGTACGGATATTGTAAATTAATTTGTACATTGTAATGCACTTAATTCAATTAAGAATAGAATACGCTATAAACGTCATTAGCCACAGCAAGATAAATTTGCATTACTTTATGTAAGCGTTTCAACCAATTATCCATAGCAGTATTAATAATTTTCACAATTACGTTGCTGTACGCGTTTATTACCTAGCAGTAATTGTGTGCGAAATGAGTAATTTTGACTGCAGATATAATGCGAAAATTCAGAGCTTATCACTATCGTTACTTGTACAGATTTCCTTTGGCGCTTCGCAACACCGACGATAGTATAGAAGGAGCGAACTTTTGATATTTTCACAAAGGCACAGAAAGCGCTAAAGAGTACCCTGAGGCTTTCTGCCGAGAACACACTGAAAATGGGCAGAAAAATATGTGATACATTTTGATACATTATCATTTACCGAGACGAACGATCGAAAGACGCTCACTCTCTCTTTTCGCTTAGAATTAGCACACAAAAAAAACATTGCCGTAACAACTAGTAAGTTGTTTGCGTGTCGCTTAACTTCTTCGCTATTCTCGGCATTATTATCTCGCCTGAAAGCTTTGCGGAAAATAACGCCATATATACTGTCACCACGCTTATTTTTTCCATTAGACCTTGATATACTTTTCTTTTGTTCACGGCAATCTCTCGCCGAATCGGTGACACAAAATTAAAGTGCCAGTAGAAAAATCCTCGTTAACTATATATATTTCGTTCTTTCTATCGTGTATAGGAGCTTTCTTCTATATATATGTATATATATATATATATGTATATATGTATATATTTACTCTTTGCGTCTCTGCACCAAAATTTTTGGAAAATTTCTGTAAAATCAAGCGCAGACGAAAGTCGACACGTGACCGACGCAAAATTGCAAGAGCCACGGAATTATAAACTGTCTAAGTCTAACATGCCAAAGAATACGTATATGAAACAACGTCAATAGCAAAATTGTTATTTAAAAAATTTTTAATTTTTAGGAAAGAGGGTAGTATGCCCATTTATTTTACTCTCAAGAAGGAAATTCTTATAATATATAGTCCGTGCGTGTGCGTGTCTATATTCATATGTATATACGCACAATAAACCAATTCCATAATTTGTCAATTCTCACTTTTTTCACACGATAAAAAAAAACATTTTGTGTTTGAGTAGATTTCCGTGTAGAAATTTTTGTATTAAATTTTCGACGTACACTGATGTTAATGTAACATATTGTCATTGCGTTATTTTTTACTTTTCTGCGTTAAGTTAATATTCAAGTTTCTAAGAATTAAAATAACACAATTTATATGTAAATGCACGAATTCTTGGCGTCCTTGGCGACATATTTTATATATGTCGCATATGTTAAAATAGTTACTGTCCTCTCTATAAGTAGTTTCTATCTATTATATCGACATTTTTTTATATCACAAGAAAAAAAAAGAAAGAATAACATTTAATGTAAGAATAACACTTTATTTTAATTAAATTTAACATTATAAATATATCAATTTAACATAAACTTTGCTTCCAGATAGTGTCCGCCGTGCGTTACAATTTTGTGTTATTCTTTTGTTAAATAAAAATTAGAGTGAATAAATTGGGTCATGTAAAACGTGTTAAATTTAACACAAAATTGTTTACTAGCATGAAAAAGAGAGAGAGAGATAAATATAGTTTGTATGAAAAATGCATACATAAAGCTCCATCGAAATCTTAGGAGACATTTACAAATCTTTACTTTCTTTCAAGCGGCGTATGAAATTTCGATTGGGAATTTTGCGTGGGTGCCGACTACGGAAAAATGCGGTTCTGATACGTCGTCCATCATTATCGACAGTATCATTGATCATCGTGCTACGCAGAGGAAACTGAAGGAAGCAATCAGCGAGGACATTCGATCTATCTCACCGACGGACCGCGCGTGTTCCGCTGTGTTGTCTATGTCAATGGCAAACACAGAAAATGCTGTTAACAGTAATGAAATCCTCCGCAATCCGAAGTTAAACGATAAAATGTACATCCGAGGGATACGTTCTGATCGTCGTATCCGAGCCGGACGAATATTTACTCGATCGCTAGAAATAGTGATGCTAAGCAAATAATAGAAGGGAACAAATCGGAAAGATGTATGTATACATATATATTTAATCACGGTATAAAACATCGCGCTTTTAAGATGCCATTAAAGTTTCAAGCGGGTCGACTCCGATAACGGAGTTAGATGCTGAAATGTACGTACTAAAGAGTAGGTAATGCTGCATCGAAAGTGTTGCTTGGTCAGAAACAAGTAATAGCTCGATAATGCACTACAATTTTATAGCAAGTACTACGCGTGATGATTACATTTCTTCGTTGCATGGCATTCATCTGTCAAATAAACTGCACTCCTTGATTATATTTGTCGAGCAGAAACGATAAAATCTTTAATTTATTTAATTCGCAAGTTTACATATCTACGACATTATGAAGTTATCTTTGTATCAAATAATTTACATATATTTACGTGACTATAATTAATAAAAACTATTAAGAAATTATCTTTTGAATAAAATAGATATACGTTGTATTCTTTTTTCAAAAACTTCGAATTTCTCCGACAGAAGAAACATTTATTCAAAATTTTATTATCTTTGAATTTAGTATTTGTAATATATGAATAGCAATATTTTATATATTATCCTTATTAAATAAATATATAAATGTTTCTTTTTTTAAATATTACATAGTAAGGGAGGACGGGGGAATTGACATCAGGTAAGAAAAAAAATATAATAAATATATTGTAATCATCACCGAATATTTATTAGAACTTTTAGTAATTAAATTTGAAAAACATTAAGCTTTAATTTGGTATAAATATATTTAAATTCTAATAAAATCAACAAAAAAATAAAACACATTTTTTGCAAATTAAAATAAACTGGCAATGAGAACCACTTTATAAATAATAAAATCTATTGCCTATGCGGAACATTTAAATGAGTAACAAAATACTCATTTATGGAAACAGTAATTAATATAGGTAAAAAATTATAGGTTTTATCATCTTCCATTAACCTATAGGATAAGATCAATCATTAAGTTTAAGTTTTTTTATTATTTTATAATTAATTTTTACGAATGCAAAAGACACAAATAAATCTGTTACCCTTTTCACAAGTTACGCAGTCGTATGTTTAAAATTTGTATATATACCTACCGAAGTAATTAGAGCCAATTCTAATTACATCATTAGAATTGGTTCGAATTATTCCATTTTTATCGGGGATTTAAAAGAAAAATTATTGAAAAGTTTTATTTTTTAATTTTGCATGTTTTGTCAGCAAAGTAAACATATGACAATACTAATAAAGAAAAAAATTAATTCAATTAATTAAAAATAAGAACTACTTTTTGCTTAAGAAAAAATCGATAAAAATTGTAACGGAGCGATCGGAAACACTACATATACTTTTCCAAGCAAACAAAAGAAGCTTGATGAAATGTTTGAATGGCGAAAGGTTCCATAAGAGTTACTCACACGCGGGTTTGGATTTGTGACGCGCGAGTCAATTTATTTTAAGATGATTTTTATTACTCCGTGATTCCTATTCCCCTGTCTTCCCCTATATTAGATTTTAATATAGGTAAGACTTTTCTTTAAATATATAAATAAGATTTTAATATAAGTGAAATTAAAAAAAAACAAAAATATAGACAGATACTGCTACTCAAATATTACGAATTACATTGGACACAAAATAGACAAAGACAAAATCTCAATAAATGCGTATAAAAGAATATATAAAAATTTAGTTTTTGATTCATAGAAATAAAAAATATAATAATAATTTAGAGATAAAATACCGAATTAGTAAAAAAAAAAAGTAATCAAAATTCGTGCTTAATAATATATATAGTTAAAAAATAATTTGCAAGTTTATAGAACGTCTATAAAAAAACATCTAAAATAAAAATAATATAAGAAGTTCGCTGTGTAAGAACTTCAAGTTTTTCAGCATCTTGTTTAAGTTTAAAAATACATCCTGTTAATAAACATTGAGTGATGGACGAACAAATCTCTATAGAGTTTAATGATAAGAGGAATATTTCATAAATCACCCGGCGACGACGGGACAATATCTATAGTTATCAAGAAAGAAAATTACAAGCATTGAGTAACACGTACAATATTATTGCAAATATCAAATTCGCTAATTTATAGAAAAACTCATTAAAAGCAAATAAAAAATAAAAAGCTGTAATAAAGCGATAATAAATTATTTAATTAATTGTTTTTTGTAAAAACGGAATTTTTTGTAGAAACAGGTAGATTGAGTTATTTAATTTGTCGATATGAAATATAACATGTGCAGGCAATTCGATAAATTACGTTATATAATTGATTGTATAAAATAATTCAATATATATTTTATTTTACATCAAAATGTAAATATTATTTCTACACATGTATTCAGTCTCTACAAAAGTTAAAATCTTTCTTGCTACACAAAAAGCTAAAGCAATATTAGTATAATTAAAAATCTATACCTCAAAGTCAAAACGCGAAGATGATCAGATTTGATAAGTCGGATTCGGTAGATACGAGTAAATTTAACTTACTCGTATCTACCGATGAATCTAACCAATAAGCAAGTTGGATCCGTCGAGATCTAAATTCGTCATCGATCCAGAAATTCAGTTTCTTACACTGTCAGACAAATTATAAAGCCGAGTCGACTATTGCATCGAAAATCTCTCTCTCTCTCTCTCTCTCTCTCTCTCTCTCTCTCTCTCTCTCTGTATATATATATATATATATATATATATTGATTTTGAAATTCTATAGTATAAGTATATAAATGCAAATTCGTTATCTTCATTATATAAAACTGTAGAACCCAAGAAACCGGATTCTGCGACGGGTCCCGGATCTCAGATCCGGATACCCGAATCCCAAGTCCGGATATCCAGATTTCAAATCCGGATTCATAATTTTTATCTGGAATACGTGGAATACTCGACTTTTCAGTTAGAAAAAGCTCTAATTTACAGTCTTATGTATTTAAAGAAGAGATTTTTTTAAATATAAATAATTATAAATATTTAGTAAAAAGATGCCCAACTATAACTTGCGCTTAAGAAAAATACAGAGATATACGAGACAAAGATATATATCGCAGAGTTTATTAGGTGTGCGAGTTTGTGCAAGAGATTGCGGTTCCTCCCGCATTGAATACAGAAAATATCGCGCCACTAAAGGCGATAAAATGTACAAACCGATGAGCACCGCAAAAAACGTATGTTACGTCAGTGTTTCCCAAATTCTGTTGATACAAATACTTCGTTCAGTTATCTGTCCGATTTCGCTTAAGTCGTAAACGGGAACGTTTTGTAAAATTCAACACTATCTTTTTTACATTCCCACTGGTGGATCAATTTTCTAAATGTTAAATTAATTTTTACCTCAAACAAAAAAGTATCAATAAAATGGTGCACTAAGAATAAAAATTCTTTACTTTTCTGCGAGATTATTATTTTTACATTTCGATCTCAAAATAATAAAATCCATTCATTAATTTTACACGCTATTACGAATGAA
>NW_020227771.1:165176-184100 GCF_003070985.1 Temnothorax curvispinosus
TCTCTCTCTCTCTCTCTCTCTCTCTCTCTCTCTCTCTCTCTCTCTGTATATATATATATATATATATATATATTGATTTTGAAATTCTATAGTATAAGTATATAAATGCAAATTCGTTATCTTCATTATATAAAACTGTAGAACCCAAGAAACCGGATTCTGCGACGGGTCCCGGATCTCAGATCCGGATACCCGAATCCCAAGTCCGGATATCCAGATTTCAAATCCGGATTCATAATTTTTATCTGGAATACGTGGAATACTCGACTTTTCAGTTAGAAAAAGCTCTAATTTACAGTCTTATGTATTTAAAGAAGAGATTTTTTTAAATATAAATAATTATAAATATTTAGTAAAAAGATGCCCAACTATAACTTGCGCTTAAGAAAAATACAGAGATATACGAGACAAAGATATATATCGCAGAGTTTATTAGGTGTGCGAGTTTGTGCAAGAGATTGCGGTTCCTCCCGCATTGAATACAGAAAATATCGCGCCACTAAAGGCGATAAAATGTACAAACCGATGAGCACCGCAAAAAACGTATGTTACGTCAGTGTTTCCCAAATTCTGTTGATACAAATACTTCGTTCAGTTATCTGTCCGATTTCGCTTAAGTCGTAAACGGGAACATTTTGTAAAATTCAACACTATCTTTTTTACATTCCCACTGGTGGATCAATTTTCTAAATGTTAAATTAATTTTTACCTCAAACAAAAAAGTATCAATAAAATGGTGCACTAAGAATAAAAATTCTTTACTTTTCTGCGAGATTATTATTTTTACATTTCGATCTCAAAATAATAAAATCCATTCATTAATTTTACACGCTATTACGAATGAACGTTGGTCGATTACCGGAGTTGAGAGCCACTGTGCGACGCGATTGTTCGCGCGGCCAACCGAAACGTATCCGATAGAATAAACAAAAAAAAAGCGGAACAGAAAATTGTCGAGATCTGGTCGCGCACGATCCTCCGGGAAAATAACTTGGATAAACAGGCAGTAACATTTTCGACGGTGCACTGTGTGTGTTTTTCCTTCCTACGAAGAGATTATGCCTTAGAAGCCGGGCATTGTACTTTAATCTACTGTTTAGGAGAGAACGGGCCACAGAGACGTATCCACACACGGCATACTTTCGGCAAAGTCGCGGGCGCGCGATTAAAATTGGAGTCCGTTCAAATAATCGGCCTCTTTTATAATGTAACAAACCCCGCGCCGTGTTGTACGGTGTGGAGGAGTAGCGCAACTCTTTTGTGCGAGAGCTGGCTTTTCCCTTTTATCTTTTACAACCGCCTGCGCAAATATTAAACTATTCGACCTCTCTTCTTTAGTCCCATCTCCTTCTCTTCCCCCTTCCCCTCTTCCTGTTACCTCTGCCATTCCCAGCGATGTTTACTGTTACATGCTACCACCCTGGCGGGACAATTATCCCGGGGAAAAGCGACCCGGTGCAATTAAAATAATCGTTTACGAATCGTAACCGCATTGTCCTCTCCCGATGCCCAGGATAATTAACGCGCTAAATGAAGCTGCCGATAACGGCGATTAATCGACTGGTAATCACCGCAATTATTGGCATTTAATTGCCTCCTTCCCTCTCCCTCATCCCCTCCGTGCCCCTTTTCGAATGTCCGTCAACCCGTCGCTCGTTGAATGACAACTTCTTTCCCTTGAGTTCTGAAAGAACGTCGTCGGGACTTGTTCACCGCTGACTTGCGCGCACAGAGTGGATAAGGAAGAAATAAGAAAGTTCCGACGAATTAGTATTATCTAGCGCGGAGGTACAGGGATTAATGAGTTCCCGTCGTCGCGTATTCCCCCCGCCCCCATCCCCTATTCGCGGCCCCTTTAAAGAGAACTTTTTTCGGCGAACGACCCGTCCGGTTATGGCGCGTAATCTTGTAAAATACGGTGTGACCGAACCCTCTCTCGCTTTCTCTTTCTCGTGGTTCTCGCCGCTTCTTTCACAGTCGAGTCGCGCGTCGGAAAAGCGCTCCACGAGAGCGACAAGAAATACAGAGAGGACAAAAGAAACAACGGAGGCGAAATTTCTCCGTGAAATTCTTTTCCTCTCCAATGTAATTGCCCGTCCATTTACGACGTTGTCGCGGGTTGTTATTACTTTCAATGAAGACGAGAGAGCACACGAGATATCAGTATTAAAGGAGTTTTCTCACGTAAAATTTCAAAATTTTCAAATATTTTCTTCGTTTGCTTTTTCTCGTCAAGAGTTCCAGACCTTAAAAACATATTTATAACATCATTAACATCTATAAATTAACGATGTCGTAAACATTCAACTCGAGAATCTAGCGATCTAAAGCAAAGACTGTTTCAATGATGTTAAAAAGATCAGAATCAAAGGGAAGAAATAAAAAAGTAAACAAATCTTTAAATTGTAGCACAACTTGTACATATTTTTAATATTTTAATAATATTTTTTATAATTATATTTTATAAAATACATTTATCTCGAGACCACATTTTTTTCTAAACGTTATATAAATGCGACAAATCTAATTTTAACACAAATTGCTTATTTTTTACTCCAAATAAAAAAATCCTTAATACTAATACAGCTAATTATAATAGCTCTCATAAAATACCATTTCGAGTGATTTATAGCTGAATATATTAAAGTGTACGCTTTTCGTTCACAATTACAAAAATAAAGTTTATAACAGAAAAACGGATAAATATCAAAAGCAAAATTTTGCCTGAATAACTTTGTCCTCTTTTATTCTTCATTCATTCAAAATAACGGCATTGATTAAAAAATTATTATCTTTATTGTCATAAAATTTTAAAAATAAATTTATATATGTACATCATTCTTCATGTAAACTGCAAACAACAGTTATTCTGATTTAAAATCCAATTACTGCGTAGCATTTCAACAATACGGATAAAACATTATGAATATGTAAGATTTTGGATTTTGTTTATTATTCGCATATATGTATAAATATTGGCAAAATATACTTCTATTGCAGAGGAAAAAACAGTGTAGAGAGCCTGGAGGGGCGAGAGTGAATAGTAACAGTGTATGTATGTAGATATATGCGAGAAAGAGAGCCGCGATAGAATTTTTGGTAGCATAGGCCAAAATCGAGAGAACATTTTTCTTACTATTTATTTTATCTGTTTGTTTTTACTGCGACGCGATAAGCTGCACTGAGAAAAGAAACTCGCATCAAACGATCGTTCGGGAAGAACTTTAGGAAAGAATCGTATCCAATCCACGATTGTGCAAAGTGCTCCTGCGCTTCCCGCTAATGTCATCGCGAAGTACAATCATCAAGTTAAGTTTCATCTGCCGTCGATAGACTCGTCGTCTCGCGAAATTGTCTCGCTATTCGTTTAGGAAAATCACTCTTAGTCGTTTCACTTTTTTCAATATTCCGACTGACCCCGACACTTTCCGCCAACCGAATCATCTCACAACATTTCACAGCTCGCAAATTACGTCCCGAAATTACCTCCTTCATTAACCTTCGTGCCTGATTACTCAAGATAACTTGGGAGTACTTGGACGTCCTCCGCTCCCGGAAATTTATAACTTGATTTAAAATCCACTCTTGGGTCGGTTTTTTATACCAGGTGGATTTTTTAACGGAAATACGAGAACATCCAATATCTAAATAGCGAATTGTCTTTTTCTCCCTTCCTGGCGCTGTATTTATTGAGAATGAAAAAAATGAATTGTATATACATGCAAATTTAATGCATGTATAAATATTAATAAGAGAGATAAGGATTAGCGCCTCGGGTTGATTATTTTAATAATATTGTGAAAACGTATCTTTTGCATTATAAGTCATTATCTATACGTATTATTCAAAATGTAAGACATTATTTACGAAGATATTTCAAAATAGATTTTGCAATGTTTACACGTAATAATATACGAAGAATAATACGGAGCAAATTTTTTTTATAACAATAGTTATTTTTGTTCAAATTTTAAAAGCAAAGATATGCAAAATTAAAAAAACTGACGTGAATTGTAATTATAGGCGTTAATCAATAAAAGAAAAACAATTATTATGTTGAATCGCGCAACACTGTCATATATTGTTAAAGAAGTTTTCAGCAGTAACACCAAGTCTTACTCCTTACGACGCAACATATTGAACACTCTGTGAATAGAAATCAAGTCTAGCACAAATAACAGCATATCACGTCTCTCTATATCAACCAAACTTTAGCGTTGCGAATACCGTCCAACTGTGCATGTAATGACTATGACGATTGTAGCATCCTAATGCGCACGTAGTTTCGTCGCGTACTGTACGGGCATGTACAAGATAGATCATTATAGTATTCCAATAATAGAAAATACTAAGAAAATCATAGTATTGTCAGTTACAGTAATAGAAAATAGTAGAAAATTATAGTATTGCCCAAGAGAGACCTTATTATTTCTTGTGTAATAAATATAACAAACGCAAAGGAAATAAAAAATTTCGAAAGAAATAGCGAAACAATTTTAAAAATTAATCTGATTAATAGTATCTTAAAGTTTGCTATATGCCATAATCTTAATTTGTAAATGTAGCATATTTGCACTTATAACATGATATTCTAAATATTTCTTATTTTTTGGTTAAAAAATCCCCTTTGCTGAGAAAATCAGTCTAATATTGAGAAAATTTAAAACACACTAAAAATAACTTATAATAAAATATTCAAAAAACAATTCTTATTATATAGCATTATAGTAGGTAACGTTTTCAACGACATATACATAAATATATATGTAAAATCAGTCTAATTCTTTCGTAAAACGTCGATATGATATAAAATGACTAAATAATTGTATGATACGAGTAAAAATTAAGTATTGAAATAAATTATATTAATATTATAATTATGTAGACATACATGTACATACGTATATATGTCCATCAGTCGTAAGTACTAATTAAAAAATTCGTTCTTTTGTGCGGTTTTTTTGCGAAAAGCCGACCATTTAAAATAGGAAACCTACGTGGAACTACCTAATTATGGATCTCGTTTTGCACTGAAAATACCGTAAGACGTGAGGTAAATTTCACTTTAGGTGGAAAGTTGAAAACTCATGTGAAACCAGGTTTAATTATTATTGCAGTTTAATGCTTTATGACATTTTAAAAAATGTCTAATAATATAATCCCCAGTCAAACTATAAAACTAATATTGCAAATTGCAATTATGTCGTTTTGCAAGAGACCTAGGCTTTCTACAAAGAGATTAACTTGCAGATATACATATACGTGAATGCAACATATATGTATAAATTTTAACTTTTTAAAACTTATTTTTAAATTGTTTTGAAATGGTTCTTTTAAAAGATTATTTTCTTTTTCAATTACGTCATATGTTCCGTTCTATTCAACTCCTATAAGCTTAACGTCCATTTTCCATATATTACTGGAGACGGGTATAAAAAAATCCGACACCATTTAATCTTACCTAAAAAAAAAAGACTAACCATATACAGAATTTTAATTTAAAAAAGCCAACTCTCTGGTTATACGTAGAAGAGATCTTATATATCCTACACCCGTGAGAACGGAATAATCCGCGTATATAGTCGCGTAACCCCAGCATACGGGACGAGCACACGTGTGAAGAAGAAGATGCGGAAGATAAAATTGAAGCATCAGTTTTACCCTGATTTGGTAGAATTATTAACACGTGCAAATATATAGAATACTGCACGCCATAAGGATCAGCTTAAATTATCAGGACAATTATTAAAATCCAGACATCACAGAGAAGCACGACGGCATGAACAAAGGTAAGGTGCGAGAAAACTTATGCAACCCTGGGGAGAACTTATGTGCAACCTTTATAAGAGTAGAAAATAATTCGGCATTGGAGTGTATGTGCAGTGCAGTTACATTTCGCGTTACATTCGCGCGACAGTCATATTTCCACTGATAAAATTCGACGAGCGTGGGTTACGGCAAAGGACTTTCCGTAGAAAGAGAGAGAGAGAGAGAGAGAGAGAGAGGAAATGTGCTTGTTATACGGGAAAGCGCAGCCGTTTATTATTTCTATAGAAATGCTAAATTAAATGTTGTTTAAAATAACAATTTAATTGCCACATCACACAGATGAATAAATGATTAAGTACGTTACGTTACCGCGGTTCCCCGCGTTTACGATACAAACGGCAGTCCCGTATGGAATTCGTTTGTAATGCATGAGAACATGCAGCAATTACGCAACAAAATATTCTCTTTACGCGGCAAATAGGTATGGAGTTGTAACGTCATCAAAGAGCAATTAAATTACGGATAAGTAACATTTTAATAGATTTTATCATAACTAACTTTTCTGATGTTTGAAATTATCTCACAATCTTCAAATTCTCTCTCTCTCTCTCTCTCTCTCTCTCTCTCTCTCTCTTTCTCTCTCTCTCTCTCTCTCTCTCTCTCTCTCTCTCTCTCTCTCTCTCTCTCTCTCTCTCTCTCTCTCTCTTGCTTCCTCATAGAGCTTTGTGATGGTGGAAAAATTTTTCGAGATTTTGATGAAAATAAGTTTAGAATGTTCCAAAATGTCGAGAAATCACATTAGTAGAAAATGTCCGGAAGTATGTGTATGTGTGTGTGTGTACGAATTTTTTGTATAACACGCATCTACTTCTACAATTTTTTAGATACCGGGTTAAAATTTTGCACACAAATAGAGTATCATAGAAAGTATGTTCTCCTCTAAAAAAGTGTGTTTTACGCTGTAGCTTTCTCAATATTTGAGATACGGTCTATTTCTAATTCTATTATATTTTTCAGTCTTTTCTACTCCTATTTTATATATAATTTTTTAAAATTTGATTGATTAGACCCAGCTTTATAAGGCTCCTATATATTTGTACGGATTCCTCGAAATTTCAAACGTCTGTATTTCAAGAACTAATCAACCAAATCTTAAAGAATTCTATATGAAATAGGGGTAGAAAGGACTGAACAATATAATAAAATTATTAAAAAATTGCTAATATAATAAAAAAGTGTGCAAATTTGAAACATGCACATTTTGCTTCCTAATGTACGGATTTTTCGTAATTTCAAACGGTTATAGCTCGAGAACTAATCAATCAAATTTTAAAGAATTATATATGAAATAAAGGTAGAAAAGACTGAAGAATATAATAGAATCAGAAAAATGAATTTATAATTGCTTTACATTGTCACGATATTACACACATATATCCTACACACTCACGCAGACGCACACATACAGTCACACATATACGAAATGATTTAAAACTGATTAAGGAATTAAAAAAAATATATTGTTCTTATATAGGTTTATACGAGTATAAATGTGCTAGTTAAAGGAAAGAGTAGTAAACAAGTAATTAGTAACTTAATGGGTAACTAACTAATGTCTATTTGTAATAGACATCTGATGTAATTTTGTATATAAAATGTTTTTCAGGATATATTTTTCATGGAAAAATTATTTTATATAGTTGTACTTGGAATCAACAATTTTAGGATCTTTTGCTACGGAAAAATGGTTTTCAATCATATTTTCCAAATCGAACAAGAAGTTTTGATCACAAAATTCGTATTTTGAAGCCGGTGCAACTATATATAATAAGTATACGTAATAAATATGAACGCTATGCACAGTGAATAAACAAATCATACTTTACAGAGAGACATGATTTTTAATATCGTAAATTTGTGTCGCGATGTATAATAGATTACGCGTCGCACGATTTTCGTCCGCTCTGATTGCGATGAGTTCCAGCTAATCGTTCGGGCGTATTAATTGAATCTCTCGTCGCGAATTAGAAGCCTGCCATCATTAATTCAGGACATATTTAGAATAGAAGCCGCGGAAAATATTCCGTTCGCTTCTCCGATATCTGCTTGTTATATCGTTCACGTGAGCATTTAATTACGCACGTTTGTCTTTGCAACGTCGTTGGGAGACATGAATTTCAGCCGCTCGGTGAGGTGTACTAACAAGATTTTGTCGTAGATCAGGATGGACTAGATCGCATTAATTCACGTGAAGCCCTGTAAGCCTTGAAAGACGCTGCCGCATTTTCCGCCTTTCCCGTGTTCAAATTTTTACTAAGATTTATGGAAGATATTTGTCAGACAGAAATTTGTCGAACAGCTTGACACTTTTCGAAATAATTTGTTTTCTTAAATGTGCATTTTTTATTTTTATTATAATTATGATACATTTTTTCTGTACAAATTATAGTTTATCCAAATTCAATATTTAATGTAATTTTTTTGTATTACAGATTGTTGAAGCGCAAACTTAAATTTTTTGACTTTCTATATTTTTATTATACAAAGTTTTGAGTTTAAATTTCTATATAATTTTTTTTATAAGAAAGAAAGAGAGAGAGAACGCATTTTAGTTCAGTTATCGGCCGCTTGATGTCTATTACCTTTGTATCTTTGTGATTGTTTAATTATTGCAAAAGTTATATTACACTTACATTAGAGTTTATAATACTCTCGTAAAAAATCTTGCAAATAATTGCATAATTTTTATTTTTTGATGTTAACTAGGATTTATTATTAAGTTTAATTTCACTATTAGCTCCATTTCGGAAAAATAAAATTATTAATGCAAATGTTCTCGATAGCGTTTGTTTTTAGTATGATTCTTATATAAGGATAGGACACATATGGATATTTCGGATTCTAGGCAGTATATTGAATACTCATAATCCGATCTTGTATTAAAGATCGTTCTTCTCGTACAGCGGGCGGAAAGTAACCAATTTTCTTCCCTAGGGAGGAAAGTAAGCCCTGGCGACGCTCAAAATGCTTTGTTCCTAGGAATCTGTCTGATACTGGTCAGGAAAGCGCATTTACCTTTACCTGCATCCATCTTACAAATCCTCCAGAAACGACATATATAATCGTCGTTAACCATCATCAGTTCATCAGTAAGTCATTAGTACAGTTCTTATTCGGTTTGGCCCTACTTGGACTAACCGAGTTTTACGTGGACAATATAATTATTTAGACAATAATTATTATTAGATAATCTGAATAAGTAGTTAACTTAGATTTAATGGAGTCAGGGAATGGTTTAGGTTTAGGTGCTTAAAGTATATTGTGCTCACTGAACCAATAACGTCAACAATTTTTTTTTACAAAAGCTATATTTCTTTTATTTTTTTAACATTAGTTAGAATAAATGAAGAACATATTGTAATAAATTTAAGAAATTTAATAATCCGGACAGCCGAATCTGTCAAGAGCAGATTTTGAAAGTGTCTGCTGCAAATTTTGTCGATGAAATGTTAGCAGAAATATAAGAGAATCTGTTAATAGAACAATGGCAATTTGACTGTAGAAACTGATCAAGATCCGTTGTTTTGTGATTATTTGAATGATGTATTTCATTTAAATGTTTATAAAGCAACAAATTCTGTTCAATTTTTGCCGACAATTTGCTGTCAGATTACACTCTACCAGCACAAAAGGCACAAGTTTAATGCAGACAGAGATGATACCGGATCTATTGCGTTATCTGAACAATATACATATGTACGCACGCGTGCACGTAAGTGTGTGTTACTCTTTTCTAATTATAATTGATAATTATAATGAATAATTATAAGAATTATAATGTTTGTCTTTGCAACGTCGTTGGGAGACATGAATTTTCTTCTTATTCGATTAGAAAAATATGATTGAAAACCATTTTTCCGTAGCAAAAGATCCCAAAATTGTTGATTCTATAAGTACAACTATATAAAATAATTTTTCCATGAAAAATATATCTGAAAAACATTTTATGTACAAAATTACATCAGATGTCTATTACAAATAGACATTAATTAGTTACCCATTAAGTTACTAATTACTTGTTTACTACTCTTTCCTTTAACTAGCACATTTACTCGTATAAACCTAAACAATATTTTTTTAAATTCCTTAATGAGTTTTAAATCAATTCGTATATGTGTGACTGTATGTGTGCGTCCGCGTGAGTGTGTAGGATATATGTGTGTAATATCGTGACAATGTAAAGCAATTATAAATTCATAAATAAAATTTTATATATCATATAATTAGATATTATATAAAGAATGATAAAATATAGATGACCTTTTCTAATATAGATAAAATAGAACTTTGATAAAGATTTAATAATAATAAATTTCAGATTACTTTTAAAGTATCTACATATAATCACGTATTTCATATAAAATATGTTTTATATAAAAATATCTATAGTCAAGTATAAATATAAAAACGTCTATTCTCTTATTTTACCATGTATATTTTAATATGCTGCAGGAAATCGAAATATAAAATCGTCACCGAAAGAAAAATCAAACTATCTCCCCATGTAAATCAGAAAGATCTTGTCTATACCTCGAGATTCAATTAATACACCGCAGCAACGCTATAGAAGCGCAACGTATTGTAACGACGGACGTCCGTGTCAGAGGGGCTTTACAAGGTATGCCCAATAAAAGTTTCAGGACTTGTCGGGCGGAACATCGAAAATCTCTCACTGAAGGAATGTAATGCACAGTTATTGATTGCCACGTTAAGACCCCAAGAAATTTTTATAAATATTCTGCAGAGCTGCACTTTTTGCTCCTTATGCTCTATATACCTTTTTAATAGTTTATTTATAGCCATCCTCTCTTGTCTTTTAAGTAAATAACGCGAACCTGAAATGGAGAAACATATTAACAATCGTAATCAATAATTATTTGATCTTAATGGTTTTTAGTCATTTTGAAAATATTTCGGAGCGTATTTTGAGAGTTTAAGGTAATATTTATATATATTTATAAAAGTAATAGCAATTTTATAAATTTTTTTAATTAAAAATAATTGTAGAAATATTGTAAAATATTTTAATTATTGCTTAAAATAATATTATAATATATTTTCGTTTTACATTAACAATGTTTTATTAATCTCAATAAATCTTTTTAAAAAAAGCAATTTAAATAAATAGTTTTTGACACTTTTCACCACACTCACACTTCCTGCGGGCAATTTTTTACTCAGATTATTTTTATTCCTAATTATAGTTCACACATTTGTTCGTTTTGATATTATTTTTAAGATATACAATATTATTAATTCTTTTATGGCTTATTTATGTTCTTAGCTTATAATAACAACATTTTATATAAATGTCAATATATTTTTGCGTTGACTTTGAATGTAGTCATCAAATAGTATTTAAAAAAAGGTTTGAATGTGATGGATACTTCCAGACAAAGCTTTTCCCCCTCAAAAAACTGACGTAGTGATGGTGATAGACTCTCGCACAATAGCATTCGATACAACGCGATGCGGAAATTAAATAACGCTGAGTTGAAATTAAACAACAGTTATTTTATGTTCTTTCAGAGATTGATTTAACAGGATGGTGATAGTTATTGTTCGGCAGCCGGTCGAATGTAATTCAAATTCGACAAAAATTGATCTCCGAACAATTGATTGGCATTCGTGCCAATATCAATCTACGTTTCCTGTCCGCTCTGATTTCCCGTTTCATTCATTCAGTCCCCAGAAACTTCTCGGGGCGCACCTCTCTAGTAGTAGTACCTACCCCGGAATAATTTACGCGCGCGGTGCGCGCGAGAAGAGATTATTTTAATTAATCGCCCGAAGGCGGACGCGTCCGCACGTCCGCGCGCCCGCGAACGACAGTCGTAAGGACTTTCAGCGGGAAAAAATGGGGGAGAGGGCCAATTTCCCCCCTTCCCCTCTCCCCCCCCCCAGTCCACAGATTCGTGAGTTAAGCGGATTCGGTCGATAGGTCGATTCGCGGGCGTGTTCAATTAGCGGGAACGCTGAGAATGGAATTGCGTCATGAAAATTTTACCGCGGGAAAATCTCAGAATGCCCGTCCATCAAGCGGGTGCCGAAAATAACTTCGAGCTGGATGAAGAAGAAGGCACGAGGAAAACCGCCCGACGGCACAGTACATCGGGATCCAGCGTCCGTGTCGCCTACGGATCCACGATGTGGATCCGATCAATACAAGGCCGCAAAGCGCTCACCGGATTTTGGCGGATCCTCCTACTCCTCCTCCTCCTCCTCCTTCACCTCCAGCTCCTCCGAGGATCCGAGGATCCGTCGAGGATTACGCGCGCGGGACGAAACGGAACTTACGTGTCGCGGCACGATGTCGCTGGATCGGATCGCTGGATCACGGCTTCGCGCACTACGGCGAACGTCGCACGGCGTTGACATCACGCCGATTAATCCCTTCTGCGTATATGAGCGTGCGTGACTTCGGCTGAAAGATCTATATTCCCTGGAGCTGGCAACCCCGTCCACCACTCGTATCACTTTTTAATCGTATATACCGTTTTTATTCGTTACTTTGCTAATCTCCACCCATCCCTTCGAACTCGGAGTATTCGACGTTCCGATGACGTTTCGGGGGGATTGTCATTCCGTCGGTTAAATTAAAACTGTCGTGACTTGTCGCGAAGGAGAGAGATAGAGGGAGAGAGAGAGACCATTATCCCTCGGTAGCTCGGGAGATAAAAAGATAATGCGCGACGTCGCGACGACGACATGCACGATCGCCGGCCGGGAGCGCGGACTCGACACCGAACTCGTCGGGAATTGCACTGGCCGGTTCAGCCCTTTACTCCGTGGCGCGCGGAGGGGTGGCGGCATGAGAGAGCGCGTCGCGAGGAAGGGATAAACGGAATGGGAGGGAAAGGAAAGCGAGAGACAGGGCGCGGTGGGGACATTGGAAGGGGCGGGGGAGCGGCGTGGGAGGACGGAGAAAAGCAGGCGAGGGGGCAATGGGGGAGGGATAGGAGAGAGAGGGAGGATGAGGATATATACCTAGCAGCATCCACAGTGCTGAAAACCACCGTGGTACATTTCGCGGAGCTCCCACGAGGAACCGACGAGCAGTGGCGGCGGAAGCCGTGACGGCGGATAGGGGGACACCCAACGAGGAGGAAAGCAGAGAGAGGAAGAGAGAGAGAGAGAGACGGAAAAAAAGAGGGGACGGAGAGGCGAACGAGATGGAGCCGGTGGCCTCTAGAAAATTAAAACAAAAAGCATAGGGAAGCACGTCGTGTCGCTGGAAACGGACTCGTACACACGCCGACGCGCTCCCCCCGCGTTTCCCCCCTCGTCGCGCCGCACCACGTCCATCTCTCTTCTGTCGCGTCCCTTCCGCGACGGTCTCCCTCTTTCACCGTTGGATGGAGGCACTTTTATTTCCCTTTATCGTTTATTATGAGTGGTACGTTACCCGCCGACACGCTCGTCCTCGAAAAAGACGCGCAAGAAGGTGTCGACGCGCGGTTTCTTTTTTTTCTCTCTCCTCTCGCGCTGGACTCTCTCCATATAGCTCCGTTTTCTTCAAACATTCTCCTCTCGCGACGCCGCTGCCGTGGAAAAGTCGAAAATTCAGGTTAGACGACGTTGGGGACCCGCTGATCGATATTGTTAGTCGATATTGTACTTATGTTGGATTGCTTATCTCGTTCCACTTTGAACACGGTATCTTCTACTATGTATTTTTCTCTCTTGTATCTTTTGTATTGTGTTCGGTAAACCGCTCTGTATTCTCAATGGGAGTTAGCAATAATATTTAAGTAGTATCCAATTTCAAAATGCGCTTACATGCGCTTGTATATAAACGTTCGTAAGTTCCGCATAACAAGACAAATCTGAGAACGATTGTAACAGTATCTATGTAAAAAATGCATTTTCTTGTGATGTCTATTATTTTTTTAATAATAAGCTACAAAATCAACTACGAGATTCTTAATAAAAACTGTAAATTTTATTTTAAACTATTCCGTTATAATGTTAATTTTTCACATCAATTTCTTTATTTTGTAATTAAATTTTGTTTCACCACATATGATGGTGCGCCAATTATATTAAAGTGCCATCATATTAACGAGGTCCGAATTTATCATTATATTACATTGATTAAACTATGTCTATATGTGTGAGTAGCGTTAAGATATAGCAATGTTATCATGAAACGTGATTTGTAACATTCATGAAATGCATAAGAAGAGACCTAGACAATCAAGTCTGTTGAGAGCAAATAATCTTACCAAGTATCTGCTACAAATTTTGTCGGCAGAAAGATTATAATACAGATTTGATGCCGGTTATGATATATCATGATGTCGGCAGAATACCAACAGCAAAGTTTGCTAACATAGGATTTATTTTCTATTACTGAACTGGCTGCAGAATTTATCTTTTTTACTCCACAAAGATAGGCTCTGAACTAGTACAGCCAGTTCAACAATAGCAAACCGATCCGTAATCAAACAGCAGATTGGCGGCAGAAATCGAACAGATCCCGCACGAACCGTTCAGGCTCCGCACTGCTTCTGCTGCCAATCTGCTCACATTGCTCTGTCAGTGCGGTTTCTACCGCCAATCTGCTGTCCGATTATGTTAGCAGACTCTGCTGGCAGAACATAAGCTGACCGCGGACGCAGTTGATGTCAGTCTACTGAAATGTCTTATCAAATCTGTTACCAATCTTACCAGAACGCAAATTTTACACGCACGCACACACACACATACAAATATATATTACATATGTTCAAATATTGCAATGACTATTATTATTACTACGCGTCGCGTGTAGTACGTCATGCGAAAACGTGCTTAAACTCCATGCGTTATCATTAAACTGGATAAACAAAAACGTGTTGCAGTCCTACAAATCTGTCAAACTGTCGTGGCACCTCTAGCGTCTCTAGCGCACGCATTACTTCATTTGCACCACTTTACCACCGTCTCAAGTTTATGCGCATTTTCTTTCCACTGTCTCTCACCGGGCGAATCTCTTAACCGGGCGGGAAGTTCAAGGTGTTCATGGAAAAGGTGGTTCGAGGGAAAATTCATACGCTCGGGCAAAACTGTCTTCACTCGTACGTCGTTGAGAATTCTTCCACGCGCTTCATATTGCGGAAAGAATCTCGCGCGCGCGCGCGAGATAAATCGAGTTTTGGAACGCGAGTACGCGGCAAGAAGGACAAGGAGAGCAGGATCTTATTGAAGATAGGTGTGTGCTTAGTGGACGAGCGCGATTTATCCGCTATTTCTCACGAGATTTATCTACCCATTCTTTAATCCTTTCCCCGAACCCGCCCGCCCATCGTGCCGCGCCGTGAAAACTTCCACTATCTTTTTTTAATCGACTTCAAACTATTTTTTTCCCTCGCGCCACCCTTTGTGCTAGGCGGAGTTTCTTCGCGCGCTTCGCGATAAATCGAAGTCGTAGGGGACGGAAGTAAAATGGGAAAGAAAGCGAGAGGGTGGATCTCTCATCTTATTGCGGACGTATAAACGCTCAGAACGTGTGTGCGACTCTTCCGCCATTTCTCGCGAGACTTTCTATCGTCTCTTTAATTCTTTCGCCGACTGTGTTAGGAATAAAATCGAATCGGGAACGGCACGGCGCGGCATACAAGCTAACCAGACGGATTTTATCGCGCGTCACACGCTTCAGCGAAGATTTCGTGCGTACCGTAAACTGAGCTTAATCCATTCATGCGTTTTCTCTCCGCGAGATAATGCCATTTTGATTCCTTGCAAACGGAATACAGAGATGATATACAAAAAAGATTTGAATTTTTACCAAAATTCTCTCTCTTATTCCTTTTCTTATTATCTAGATCTCTTAAAATATTGTAAAATTTAAAGTCAAGTATATTCGACATGCAATAAAAGAAAGAAGAGTATTATATTACAAATTTTATAATATCGATAAAATAAAGCTTGTCAGCTTGGCGTTTAGAGACGGAAATTTTAGCAACGCGCTTTATAACTAATCGATATGCTTTTGTAAATTTCTGGGAGAGCGGGCCATGTTGAGGGATGGCTGAAGTTCGTGCAGACGAGAAAAGAGCTCGTCACGGACAGGCAAGTGCAGAACAATTCCCGTCGTCCTCATTTTACCGGTCGATCTACCCGCGCTTTAATTCCACCGGTACGACAGCGCACGTCCCCGCCTTACGAGATGGGAATCTTTTATTTACACACGTCACGGTTGCGACTTTTTATTTTTACATCAAAAATTTCTCTTCCCGCCCTTATACCCTCGCGCAGAGGATTTTGTGCTCGCGCGCGAGATAAGGGGACTCGGGGTGCCAGCCGGCTTATGTAAGAAAGAGAGAGAGAGAGAGAAAGAGGTGTTCTCTCTTATTGCGGATAGGTAGGTGCTTAGTAGACGGGCGCGATTTATCCGTTCTTTCCGCCGAGATTTATCCGGTCTTTCTTTAACAACCTCCATCCCGCCTTTCCTATCCTCCCGTCCAAGACCTTCGCCTATCATCGAGGGGTTCGAAGGGAGGGTGCAATACGTCTGGCGCGATAAGTGACTATCCGCGCTCCGATAGTAGTAATAAGTTCCCGCAACTATCTTGAACGAAAGAAGTCCGAGCCGGACTCGCGAAACTTCTGCGTCCGCGTCTCTTATTTCTGTGCGACGTTCCACTCTTTCGTCTCGTGGCCCAAAAAGGGCGCGTGATACATCTTTTATAGGGGTAGCGGCGCAGGTGGCTCCTCGCAATTAACCCGGCAGGATGCTTTAAATTCTCGCCAAATTACCGGACTGTAAATTTCCCGCCACATACAGGCGGCCGACCGCTCGCTTACTTCCAGCCAGCTTCCTCTCTATTGTGCTGGAAGATGCGAAAGTCTTTGCCGGATGGTCCAAAGTTTCGCAAGCGGAGCCAATCATCTAGGGAAAAATCTATATCTATCAAATCTCTCCACGCGAAACTTGGAAATTATCAAACATTCTTCTAGCAGATCTCTCGAAGTTGCCTTCAAACAACATTTTAAGCGAGCGCATCTTTCTACGTGCTTCTGGTAAGAGTTAGGATGAGCCCTTTATCCTCCCGAGCCCCTTCCTCTTCTCTCTCTCTCTCTCGCATAAAATGTGATGCAAATAAGATGTAGCGTTTCTTAACCCTTATTATTCTAAATATTTTTTAAATAAATATAATGGCTACTTAAGGAATCTCAAAAAAGTATTTAAAAAATTTCCTTATTTACTAATTTGAATCCTTTGAAACCTTTTTAAACTATTTTTGTGATAATGTAAAAGCAGATGTGCAAATCCGCGCGTTTTCAGTTCGAACTTCATATGCGAAAATATACGGAGCATCGAGAAGTCGCTTTGCATATATGCAAAGCTGCAATGCGCACTTAAGAGCTAATCCGTCTAAGTATTGTTAATATTAATTTTTTTCTTTCCACGTGTATATAGTTAGAGAAGATAGCAAAATATAGATATTGACAAATCTCTGTATAAATAAATTATTAATAATAAGATATTTATAAAAAAATCAATAATAAGATTCTTATCATTTCTCCTCGTTCTACAAATCACAGATGTCGTCACGCAAGCAGAATTTAACAGATGTTAGAAAAAAGAAATGGTATGTACGACTGTTGAAAGTCAGCGAATAGTGATAGCGCAAGGTTTTCATTGGTACAATATTTTTTCCCAAATTTATTGATGCTACGAATATTCATGAGGCAATAGGAGCACACATCCTTAGAGACGTTGTTCTCGATGCCAATAAATTTTCCTCTCCCTGTCGCTACTGACTATCTGGTCCTTAACTGTCGTCCTCTAACCCGCGGCAGTCGAGATAAAAGTCGATCCGTAAGTGCAAAAGCGAGCAAACACTTCGCTCATCGTCCGTAGATTTATCATTTTGCTCGGCGGACCGACGTGAATCGTGCTGGGTTTGTCGAACAGACAGGGAGTAAGAATGAAAGGGTGAGCCTCGATGGTGACGGGGGGAGGGGGTTGAAGAGAGGATGTGCGCGGTCAGAGGTAGACTATGGGTGAAAGAAAAAGCCGGGAGCGGGTGACGCGAGAGCACGCGGCCGGTTATAAGACCGATATATGCGAAAGGAGAAACGGGACACGACGACGCGCGGCACCGTCGGTCGTCCCGTCAGTCGAACAGAAAGAGAGAGGAAAGAGTCCAAGATTAATGACGAGCCGTCGACGATTCGAATTTCGAGTTGTAATAGGATAGCGCGGATATTTTAAGGATAACCCAGGAGACACGTTTCTGGGGTATATCCATCCCTGACGCAGGCGCCCCTGCACCGCCCCACCCAGTTGCAGGAGTCCTCACACCGACGCGTCGCGACGCGTCGCGACGTCGTTGCCGATTTCGAGCGGTGTGTGCATGTGGACCATGAGCGTCGTTTTCAGGAGTGGCGAAGACCAGCGAGACGATGAGAGCGCGAGACTCCGGCGAGAGCTCTTTCACAGCGTTTGCACTTCGCTTTATTACCGGTGCGTTTTTTCCCGCCCCAGGGTGAGCAACTTATATTATATATGTCTTGTTTCGATTTTTTTTCTGTTATCTCCTGGGAAAAAAACTGTATTGTGAGACGTTGTCTTCCTTGGTCAGAGTAATATCGATCCGAGGTATCGACGGCACATACCGACTAATCGAGAAAATTAAAACGCGGGGAAGAAAACCGTTATGCGGCGCCATATGGTTGTGGCAAGTCAAAGAAAATGCTGCTTTCCAGAATTCTTTTTCTTGCTTTTCTTTGGAAATATATAACACAATATGTACAAAACGAATTTAGATGAAAGTAAGAAGTTTCCAATTGATTCCTTGCGCTATTAACGCTTACTTTATATAATACTAGCTTGATACCCGCCGTGCTTCGCTATACGGTAAGTGTAACTACTTTAAATAAAAAACCAAGTTGATGTCTCATCGGGTCTAAGATATTGAGGAGAATCCGTGAAAACACATTTTATCCCTTTTCACGCCCTTCCGTCATAAAAGAAATATACTCCCCGAATTTCATGTTTTTATAAGGTTTAGGGCTGGGCGTTGATAAGTCAGTCAGTCAGGACATGTATATATTGTATATATACAGGGTGTCCGAAAAATCGCCTACTCCACTTCGGGAGGTGAT
>NW_020227771.1:184500-225910 GCF_003070985.1 Temnothorax curvispinosus
ATCACCTCCCGAAGTGGAGTAGGCGATTTTTCGGACACCCTGTATATTTGTTTATATATATATATATATATATATATATATATATATATATATATATATATAAAGAATATTTTGTGATGTCACGTATTCTTGAATTCGAAAAAGTTTAAATCTAAAGTTTCTTTCAAAAAAAGATTATTCTTCGGAAGAAGATTTGATATGTATTTTTATTAAATTAATAAAACAAATTTTTTAAATCTATTATAAAATTTGTATCTTTTCTAATTAATATAAATTAAACTTACAATTAGCTAGACGTATAATTATGTGCATATAATTAGAATTAGCAGACTATATATATCTTCAGTATCTCTATAAATCTCTCCAAATATAAATTAATTATTACACATTAGACTCACTGATTAAAGTAACAACCCTAAATTTTCTTTGAATTGTGAAAAATAATTTGAAGCGCAAAAAGTTGATGTAAGAAAAGTACCAAGAAAGAGAAAGAGAAACTAGTCGTAAAGAAACTTTCTTCTATGTCTAACGTATGAAGTATTTATTCTTTTTAAATTAGAAAATGCGTACGATTCATATAGCACTATTACAAGTATCCAAAATGGAAATTATAAGAAAACATAGTTATCATAATCGTGCAATAAAGATGCTCTTGTACGCACTCATCGTGTATATGTGTATGAGCGTTCATATACGTATGTGTGAAACGCCACGTCTCTGTGAAACAGAGGTGGATTCTCGGCGAAATATCGTGCAAAAACTTGAAAGCCAACAGGGCGAGAGATAGATATTTATAGGCAACACTTTTTAACACTTTGTCGTGTAGCGCGACGTGTATACAAATTCTTTTATTACAATATATTTATTCTTTCTTTTCTCTAAAATTTTCCAGCCATACGACAATACGGTAAATTAATATCAGCTAAAATTGCCCAAAGTTGAATATAAAATAATCGAATATAACATTATAAACTTAATAATTTTAGCTAAATAATTTTTATTTTATGTAGACGCGATTTAATATAATATTTTATAAAATATTGCATTTTTGTGATTTTACTATATAAAAGTCGTTGAGATGTAATCCACACATATCTTTTAGTTTAGAATCATCTATTATTTTTATCAGAAAGAATCTTGGGAAGAATGAAAAAGACCAAAACTTACAAAAGTTCTTTAGTTTCAAAAAATTATTTTAGAAAACTAAAATAATTTTTTGAAACTAAAGAAGACTTATTATAGAAACAATAATATTGCAGCGTAAAATATTTGCTTAAAAAGAATCGAGTTAAATTGGTGAAAATACGTAAAATAAGCGGTAACTAAATAGATATAGAATACCCTGTGTATATCTGCAAAAGATCGGATAATGCGAAAAAGAACTATTAAAAGATCTTGTTTATATCCGTCGTTGAGAATATAGATCCTGTTATAACATCTTGTTCCGTTTTCTAATTTTATGGATATCCTTCTGGCGGCATTTACTCCTTCCAGTCACTTAATCGAGTTGCTTGAGCTATACATATACTTTTTGTCAAATATATATGCCACTTCTCAAGAAAGGGATTCTCAAGAAGGAGATTGGCGTTTTAGTTAACGGAAGGTGTTGCCGATGGTAATGTAATTCTGTTCCGAAAGATGAATAGAATGTTAGGAAATTGGTTGCAAATAAAGTACCGGAAAACCTTACTGATCGATGGACAAGTTTGTGTATTGTGATCTTATTCAAAGTGATTGATCAATTAAGCAAAAACTTATTTTAAAGAAAGTTTTAGTATTCGAATTTTTAAACAAAATTTTAATATTCAAAACTTAGAAAATATAAGTTATTACATTGAACACGAGCGCATCGCCACTTATTTCCTTTTTATTTTCTACTATATAACGTCTATTATGCGTTTCATAACGCATCCGTGCTCTCCATTAAATTTTTTTCACTCAGTATTGTACTATTCAATAGCGCAAAGAAATATATGACTATCCGATTGTTCAGTGATCATTCTTGAAAAAAAAAGAAGACTTCGAGATTATTTGAACTCTTTTAATAAAGAGATCTTTTTATGAAAAGATCGGATAAACACGTAACGATAGCATTTTTCTCCGGCAACTTTTTCAAGAAAGTACTTTGGTCTTCTTCCCCAAGATCCTTTCTGATAAAAATAATAGATAATTATGAATTAAATGAGATATGTGGATTACGTCTCAGCGACTTTTACACAGTGATTTTTAGAAGAATGCAATATTTCGTAAAACGTTATATTAAAATCGCATCTATATTGAATTAACGTAGCCTCAGTAAGAACTTTCTTAGAAGAAATTAAGCCAACTGATTTGATTAAATACAACGCATCAAGCTCTAATATAGGTAAGTTGTGTTGAGGAGTAATAGATTAAACCAACCGAGATTATATTAAGTTACGTTACGCTAGATTCAGAATTATGCATCTTAATTTAATTAAAAACCATTTCTCTTCTCTCCCTTTGCGTAATAATAATCAGTGTAAATGGCATTTTGTTTAACATACTGAAAGGCTTCTTCGCGACTTTTATGAGATGCAAACAACTAATCAGAATAAACGCGTTAAGTATTTACCCTATATGCATATAGAGTGTGTGAACGCGCGAGGGGTCGATTGATGTTTTAATTATCGGACCGTTCCGAAATTGATATGCAAATCAAGTGTTTGAGATACTGCTTTCATATAGGACCGCCGCGCGCCGTCTCTAATAATGCGCATCCGCGGGACGGCGTATCATTGATTTTAGAAAGCTCTCACAAAGCATCCTTTTCTTCCAAATATTTACCTATCTTTGTGAGGGATCAGACCGTCTTAGAGCAACGAGAAGATTGGGAGATTAAATAGGAACCGATACCGGCGAATGACGATCAGAATCAATGTTTTAATTCATAAACGTGGATCGACAAGCTTTTAATTAAGCGAAACAGTGTGCAAATGGAGTGGGTACCTACTCTAGAGCTTCTTCAAAAAGTTGAAAAGTTGAAGAAAAAATCAAGAAAAGCAGCTGACTATGTGTCAAAGTTCACTTGATATTAATTAATGTTCCGGAATACTAATGCTAGAATAACTAAGATAAATTTTTTGCATCCAGATAATTTAGTGTGCATTGATCACTTTGAACGCTTTAGTATTATTTTCATTTTATATTAAATAAAATCATTGTTATCGGCATTTGTATTTGTAATTAAGTGTTATTATTTTTATTTAACATATACCTGTTATCAAAAATATTGTTTTATTGTATTAACTTAAGTTTTGCTATATTTTATATATAATATTGCAATACATATATTATATAATATAAAGTATTATATAATACTTATATAATACTTTATATCATTATAAGATTTTGATAAACGCAAAAATATCCTGTGCATTATTTAGAAATCATTATCATTATACATAATGTGATTTTGACTGACAATGAGTAAGCTCCGAATTAACTTTAATAGATTCTTTATGTGACCATACGCATGTCATTAACATTGTAATTTTATTCGTGTTTAGACAACTTTTGCAATATTGCATAATTTTTTCTGCATCATCATTTCTAGTACAGTGGACCGAGCCTGAAAGCTATATTCTCGAATTCTTGAAATTGCAAGTCGTACCAACGTCTTGATTGCAATACCATCAGTCCTTCATCTTTCTAAACATTCTCGAATTTCCAAAAGCACTTTAAAATTAATCTGCATCTCGCGTCATATTACAATTGAACAAAATATGTCAGATATTATATCCTTTTGAATTAACATCATATTCCATTAAGCACACGTTATTCATTGATCTGTTACATTTTAATAAAGAGACGCGATAGGTAATAGATACAATAACGCGAATAAAATCGTTGTGACAAATGAAACTTCGTCGTCTGAACAAATTTTCTGGCAGAGAGATAATTGTCGGTGCAAGTCGCGTATCTACTGAAGTAGAGAAACATTTAGAGTCCATAATTATAATAACTCGACGATAATCTTCCTTACCAAGTATGCGAGAAGAAACTTTGTAAACTTGTTACTGTAAGGCAGTCCGAAGCGCCTTAAGACAGATTTGTCATTCGTGTGTGGTTTAATTAGGATCTCCAACAAGTTTAAGTAACAAACGCGCCAGAAATTACGTTATTTTGACACAAAATTCTGCATGATGTATTGCAAATATCGAAATTGTTTTTCTCTTTCCCTTTCTTCTTCTTTTTTTTTTACTAAACTCGTTAACGGCAGCTATTTATCAATGTCGCAAAAATCTTCGCGCAATGCAAAAAAGGGAAGAAGAGAAACATCACGTCGCAGAGTAAATTCATCCTGCTTTGATATTATATATTTACCCGCGTGAAACAACACGCGATCGATCTCCATTTCCAGCCTCAAAACGATATCACGTGTTTATTCGCCAATTTACCTCGCAATTATGACGCTTCCCGGGAGCAGCCATTTCTTATCGTACCTTTGCAGGGCAAAATGAGCGCTCGCTTGAGGATGGGAGTATTATTTTCAGTTTACCGCGAGTACATACGCGCATTTGTATTTATTAGGCGGTCGCGCGACTTATCGCGCGGATCCACCCCAAAGTAGACCCGTTTACTTCACAAAATGTGCGCGCGATACGACACACAGCTATAGGTGTACCGCGACTATTAACTGCAAAAAAGTCTCTTTCTTTCTCTCTCTCTCTTCCCGTCTTTCAACCCCTTTCTCCCTCTGCTAAATCATCATTATTATTGTAGTATTTCTTTATTCTGTAAAGTTAAAATCCATGATTTATTCCATGATCTATATAATTCAAGCGCGTCTATTTCTTAAAGAGAGCTTTCATCTAGATCTTTTTTATTCGTTACATATTCTTGTTTTATTCATGAAACATATAGGACGAGAGGCTAATCGTTAACAATTTACATTTTTCGTGGCGAAATTAATCCAAGATGTACATACTACGGTTAATTGAGTTTCTAGATTCTGTAGGGTTTTAGAATTATACTACATACTATACGTTGATTAAATTTAGCTATCATTTTAAATAGAAATAGATATATCTTTATACAGATATTACAATATACAACAGTAAGATTGTAGTGTATATCATTGATTGCATAACATTTGATAAATTTGAGTGCATAATAATCATAATTTCAAATAATAAATAATATTTTTTTTTATGAGAGACGAAAATAAAAGATCAGTCTATTTTACAACAAACAACGTGAGGTCGTTATTTCAAATCGCAGTATTGCTCCACACATACACACACACACACACTCTCTCTCTCTCTCTCTCTCTCTCTCTCTCTTCCCTCTCTCTCTCTCCCTGTTCTTTTTCACCACTTTGTTATTAGATAACGTGTAAATGGCGGAACTCTCTAAACGCTGAGGTTTCCAAATGGCACAGTTTTGAAAATTTTTGCCATAAATGGTTATATCTGATGTGCCAGGATTTACCCCGCCGTATATAGTGAATTTACAGCTCCATTACACAGTAAAAAATAATACGTAATTTTAACATTTTTTACATGTCCCAGAAAGTCCACTCTAATTTTTAAGTTAAAATGACTCATCTATCGTGTGTTACTTGTTGACAAATTAGAAATGTTAATTAATTGACATTATACTTTACATTTATATTTGTTCCTTTAACTTTATTTTTCAAGTTATATTAACACATGATATTAATTATTTTACAAATTTTACTTGAATTATATGTTCTTTAAGATTCAGTCAATTATTTCCCGAAAAATTGGAAAAATTTCGGAACCGGTTTCCAAAAAATCGGTACTGAAAAATTATATGCTTTATGGCAATTCCCGGAAGGTTCTACTCCTACTTCATATATAATTCTTTAAAATTCGGTCCATTAACGAATGAGTAGTTCGCGGACAGACAGACAAACAGTCGGGTTTTATATTATAAGCATTTTTGGCACCAGTTTTAAGAAAATCAATACATTAATAAAAAATTTAATTTTTTTCTGAACCGGTTTCCCAAAACATCGGTAACGAAAAATTAACTACATCATGGTAATTCCCGGAAAATTTTACCCCTACATCATATACAATTCTATGAGATACAGTCCATTAACGAATGAGTAGTTCGCGGACAGACAGACAAACAGTCGGATTTTATATTATAATATGAAGTATGATAGAGATATATATTATTTTTCTCGCGCGTTGCGCGGATGTACCGGTGGAACGTGTTCCAAAATTTTTCCAATTTTTCGGGGATGACGGTGATGTGTATAATTTTTCATAACCGATTTTTTGGAAACCGTAATCTCTGCAATCAAAATATTAATATCGTTAAATATCAATACTACATTCTTTAGTTTTTCTACCCCTATTACATGTAATTCTTTCAAATACGGTCAATTTATTATTACCCAAGAAATTTGAAAAAATTCTGAACCGGTTTCCAAAAAGATTAGTAACGAAAAATAATACACTTTATAGCACTCCCCAGAAAATTCTACCTCTACTTCATATACAATTCTTTGAGATTCGGTCAATTAATTTCCAAAAAATTGGAAAAATTTCTGATACCGATTTCCCCAAAGATCGGTAACGAAAAACTATACACTTTATGGCACTCCCCGGAAATTCTACCCCTATTTCATATACTTTTGGTAAAAATTCGGTCCACTAACGAATGAGTAGTTCGCGGTCAGACAGACAGACAGACAGACAGACAGACGTCCGGTACTTATATATATATATATATATATATAGATAGAAATATTTAATTTTAGTCAATTTAATTATTTTGAAATATGTTATATTTAATTATTTTGTGTGTCAAAGTTTACGATTATTTAAAAATTTACTTTAATTTTTATTTATATGTTAAAATAACTTTAAGACGTGTTGATTTTTTAAAGCAATTGTGTTAAAAGAACTCAAAATAATATTTAATTTCTAAATGACATGTATAAAGTGTTAAGTTATCACGTTGACATAAATGTAACACATGAAAATGTTAAGAAAATAATAACATAGCTGTTGTATGTTAATTTTACATTGAAATAATAATCAAATCTTGGTAACACAAGAAAATTTTAACATCTGGACCGCTATGTACACACGATTTTTTACTGTGTAATATAAATGGATTACAGAATTCAAAAGTTCCGCGAAATAAAGTTTGAAAAGCACTCTACTCCGTGAAGGTAGAGGCATTTTCTACTCTCTTTTATACCACGTAACGCGCAATGGTATTGGCGACGCAAAACGCGCGAGAATCGAGTCAAATACTCACGCGATGCTCCCCGAGGTTTTCATTTACCACCATTTATTGCGCTAAGCGGCGTAATTAGTGTCCGGTTCTCTTGAGGCTGCTTTTAATTGCGACGCGGGACGGTCGCTCGATATCGACGACAGACAAAATAAGAGGGACGTTTCACGTCGAGGAATTATGTTTTTTAGCGGGAATATCGGCCAACTGCTGCAACACGGATTATTTCTGCACGGATTCGTGCGTTGTATCCTTTTTTCCAGACCCAATG
Source organism: Temnothorax curvispinosus (assembly GCF_003070985.1). Lineage (NCBI taxonomy): Eukaryota > Metazoa > Arthropoda > Insecta > Hymenoptera > Formicidae > Temnothorax > Temnothorax curvispinosus. The sequence goes on from NW_020227771.1 coordinate 192,008, forward strand.
ACTGGACGGAACACGAATGATACGACGTCGTGATGCAAGAAAACCAGATCGATTATGATGAACGTGTATGATATATAACTGACAAGCTGATTAGCTGTATCTATTACATTCTTACTGTAATGTGGCGCTTTTCAACTGATGTAGCGCGTTACAGATACGTCACGATATCGATGCTTTTGAGCTTTTTATAGCAAGACTTTCTTTCACCTTTTTATTTATCCTAATTACCTATATATCCGAAAAGAAGGATGTAAGCCCAAGAACTTTTTTCCAAGGGTTCAGAATTTCCACCTTAAAAATTAAATAAAGATAAATATAAATTCAATCACAGTTGTTTACTTTAAAAAATATTTGTTATTAAAAGTAACTTTAAAAGATAAGTGATTTGTATCCTATTTGTCCTCTTGAAAACGATGCAACTTTTATCACAAATATTTTCTTATATTTTCGAACCTCTACTAACAGAGATATTTAAATATTTTTTGTGATTCTTATAGAGTAGATTTGTTCTTGAATAATCTATTGTCACTTTAAACATTTCATTCCATTTTATTTGTAACTTGCTATAAACAAATAATAATTCTCTTATTTCTCTATTTCAGGGAAATATCGCAATTTATTATTATAGTATTAAAACTTTTACTTTCATTTCTCTTCTCCTCCTACTTAATAGAGCCTCTCCTACTTAATAAGACACGCTATAGTAGCGTAGGGACATTTTGATACCGTAATTCCCCAACGGCTCGTAATCTACCTCGAAACAGTAGCTCCTAGGCTAATGACCATAGTTTGATCTAGTCGATAAGAGCTTCGGAATCGCTTTTAGACTCCTCGTATTTAAATTCTCAATAATCTTAGACGCCTCTCATTATACATTTAGTTCACGTACAGCGTTCCGTAAATTATCCTAAATTATATACAACATTTTGCATTTTGACCAATTTGTTATTAATTTGTTCTCAAAATTTCAAGACGCCAATACTTTGACTTTAATTTTAAATATTTTAATGAATTAAGTTTCAGCAGCATATATTAACAACGAGACCATTTTATAACTTGAGATAAATTTTTTTTTCAACAAAATAAATAATTTTGTACCTATAGATTAACTGCTTTTATTTGATAATAAAAGTTGAAAACTGTTTGAAAAGTTTATAATAAAAAAATATTTGTCGAGAAGCAATTTCGATTGAAAATTGTCAAAAGATAAAGGAAAGGTATTCTATATAAATAATCATATTACTATTATCATTATTTCTGCACAAATAAGGAGAGGAAAAATATCCATCAAATAACATGTTAAAGTCAAATAAGGTATCAAAGAATGTGAGAAGCGTAAAATTGAAAAAAGTGCCCATTATATGTCGCTGCCTATTTCGATCTATGATTTGATGAAAAGCGCAATGAGAATCAAGCTTGAAAAAACGAAACGAGGTTTCACCTGCTCGTCTACCTATTGTTTTGCATCATATTTAACAAGGTTTAAATTGCTTTCCATCGTGTACAGCACGTGTCCGTCGAAATCAATTCGATCTCTGTTTGCGGTACAAACACGGTGTGCGGCAGTTCCGTAATTCCGACGCAACAGATAATATCGTAGATATGGCGTGCGGAAACACGAGTACATGTATATTCGTTTGTAACATCGATCACCCCCCTCCCCTTCATCCTTTTTTTAAATCGAAATAAAAATTATTCCTATGCGTATACGTATACCATTCGCACGGGTGATATTTGAAGTTATGACGCCGCTATGTTTCTATTTTTGTTTTCCGATAGGCGCCTTGTTTTCGCGCTTAATCGCATCAATTAATTCTGATTATCAACAAAAAATGTAAAAAAAAAAAATAAATAAAACACGATCAAGTGAAATAAACTGTATCTCATGCGCTTCGCCACCAACAGTAGGTTTTCTAAACAAAATCTCGGTTATTGTCCTATCGCGATCCATACCGTTTCTATTTGCTCGCGAAATATACGGATATCATTGGTGTATGATATTCCTGTTAGAGATAATGTTGCAGACATCTTGTAATAGAATACAAGCGGAAATTTGCGGAACGTTTTCCGGATAATGCGACACACGGCGATATACAATTAATCGGATACTGCGCTTTGCCCGAAACTCTGTAAGGATTCTTGTGATTACCGATGTTGGCAGATCTGATTATTTGCATCGCTATCGCATAACATTTTCTCAAGGCAAATGTGATCGAACGTCATGTATTCATAACTTTTTGCATTTTATATCAACTAATACAATAAAATAAAATCCTGTTTAAAAACAAAATTCACGCAAAATATTAATAGAAAATAAATTGTTTTAATATTTAATAATTGTTTCATTGTCAGCGCACAATTGTTTATGAAAAAAACCGTGATAAAGTTTTAAGAGTCTCACTTTGTAAAATGTAAAATTTGATCAACGATGTAATAAAATGTAAAAATTGTGCTAAACGAGATACTACAAGAGTATAATAAGCATCGCAGAGATATGCAACTATTCCTTTTTGCTATTTAAGTAAACAAGCACGCAGAATGCAATTACATAAAATTAATATTGACGTAGCCATTCAATCTTATTCTTTCACATTTTTCTCCATCTGTTGTACATACATAGAATTTAACTGAGATCGAATAACGTAAATTGAAATCCATTTTCCAATGCTCCCCCCCCCCCCTCTCTCTCTCTCTCGAATAAACTCACTCATACCAATTATTTCACAAAAAAGCTTGGTCGATAAGAATTCCATCATAACTTCTAATTTAATTTTCTCTTTTCTGCCTTTTAACACATAAAATGTCCTGACTTTAATAATTAATAACTAAAACTATATAAGCATTATTTTCTTCTTTCCACACTTCTAACTACAAAAAATATTTTAGCAATTGAAAATTTGTGTTTTCGATGTACCTATTTCTCATTATAATTTTTTAATGATACAGTTTGGAGAATTGTGCAGATTTAAAATTATGAATATATCACGTTTATTTTAAAAAATGGCCAATGGGTTTGCATTGCATATTCAAATATTCGTTGAAAATGGTATTTTATCAATTATCACGTATACCTTGCTATTATATTTTAGAAACAATATGGTAAACACACGCGCACACATTTGACTTGTTACGAAAACCGCATTCTCGCAATACAAGGTATCGTATGCAGGCTGCATGCACAGCTCGCTACTCTTACGTCGCAACTAATTAGCGCCACAAAACGCAACAAGTATACCTCTTTCCATTTTCACCCTTATTTCAGTTCTCATAAATTCGAAGCCGTAATCGGTTCCTCCGGGGAATGTGAAAACACGAAATTGCTCTCTAAAATGAGCGGCAAATTGTGACGCCAAAATTGAGTTTTAGCTCCGGGTTAATGTGTCATTATCGGCGCCATCGAGACCGGTTCTTCGAGAACAAAAAGCGTCCCCCCTCCCTCTCCCCCACCCCTCCGTTGGGACAAGAGGCACTTGCCAGTGCGCGTATGGAATGCATATATTTTGAAAGTATATTCAAACTCGGATATCACTTACGGACTAGCCAAACGATCATTTCATGTACTCTGAAAATTAATTTTTATTATTTTTAAAAACTGTAGCCTACGTTAATACTCGTCATAAAGAATGTTTTCAATTCGTTTTCAATTTTAAAGCGGATTTTTTTCGAAAAAGATTGCAATGCCATGATATATCTCCGTGAATATCGCTGCACCCCCGTTATTGCTGAATTCATTTGCTTTCATGTATCTCCAGGGACTGGAACTAATACAACGGCCATTAATCTCGGTTACCAGCCTATTCTTTTACTTTCCCATTAAAATGAACAAACACCGTATAATATCAAAACTGGGACCAGTTGCAAGGTGGGTAGGTCACTTTTTCGGTCATACGTCCGTTTAAATGAGTATAACACGGCCGGCAAACAATGGCCGCGCGGTTTATGCAACCTACACCCTGCAAAACGGCGCGCATCCGATACGCATATACCCAAACGCGCGCGGCTGTGCTCGGCCCTTAATTTATGGCGGCTTAATGCCAAACAAATAAACTCGCAAATTTACTTCCGGCATGCGTGGCAGTCATGGTCACCGTCGGGGGATAAACATCTCCCTTTTATTAGTTTTCGTGCCCATCGTGGAGGAAAACGTAGACGCGGGGGAATGGAGTGGTTACCTTCTCCCCCTCTGGAGCGCGCGGTGGAGTGCAGTGCGGGAGGAAGGGATAAAGCGCACTTTGCTTTTTTCCTTTTTGCCGGACGCTTTTTGTTGCGCGCGCCACGCTCGAAGGATTTATTGGTGCTGGGTAAGCTGGGTTACCTGTCGGCCCTCTCTCTCTTCCTCCCGTGATAACCGCGTCCGTAACTCCGGTAAGTTTCGGATTATTTCCCTTTTTTTTTGTGCGCGCGCGCGGGTCACGGTCGCTTTAAGCCCGACCGACTGATAAGGATTTGAAATATTTTGCGCACCGAATCTCGATCATGCATACGATACACGGGGAATCGCAATCATACCGCGAGGACCGATGTCGCTAGCAATGAATCACAGGTGGAATAGGGTGCATATTATTAACCCAATTTCTTCTTTTTTGTTCCTCCCTATTTTTTTCTCTTGTTGCAATAAGCCGGAATATTACCGATCGTCGGGCAGGGGGACTTAATGCGAGATGGTGTCTGCGAAGGTGGTCCACTTCATCCTTTCTGCTATTCTTCTTTTAGAGGGCGGGCTCGGCGAGCAGGCAATCTTCCAGGAGCCTGTTGGACTGAGTTTTGGAAGTTTTACTCACCGGTGCAGCGGTCGGATGATAGTATTGAGGTTACGGGAAACGTCGGGGTCGGAAATCGATGAGACTTCTTGCGCCCAATCGGTGGTTCCAATTAGAAACTTTTTATTATCGTGAGAAACCTGTCAATTCTTAATATTAATTATCTCTGTGATTGTTACTTTTAAAAGATCGCGCGGTAAATAGCTATAATAGTAGCGGCGAAAAAGATGATATATGATTCGCAATAAAACGTGCACTATTAGAATTTAGAAATGCGATCGCGTTATGTTAATACTACTTACCTCCGAAAATAGTGCCTCCACGTTTCTGACTGCGCCAGGTATAAATTGAGACACAAAATCCAAAATAACTTGGTCGAAATGTGAACTATGCAACGATAACCGTCGCCAAAAATCTATATACAAAGGCTATGGCAAACTTACAAAGAAATTCAATGATGCAAATTTCCAATTCACCGACCAAATCAAGAAAAGGATATTACCTCGGTGCTCGATCAAACGTCACGTATCTGCGATTTTCTGCAACTAACGTTTCTTACAAGCACCCATTACAAAAAAGCAAAGTATATGTATAAGCGACGGTTTTAAAAAGAGATGCGCGCAGAAAATAGCGAATCACAATTTCAAAATTTCCTTAAATAGTCCGTCGGAAATTAAGCACGCTTTTCAACCAGTCAATTCAACAGTTATTCATGAAACTTGGACAAATACTCCATCAGTAAACAGAACAAATTAACATTTGGTTAAATGTCACCGTTGCTGGCAAATTAGATTACTAAATTAAGTTATTAATTAATGATTTAATAATATAATGATTTATAATATAATGTTATATATATACTGTTATATCTTAATATATAAAATTACAATAAAACACAAATTAAAGCGTAAATTTATCCAAAACATTATGAATTACCTACTAAAATATGTTACATAAATTTTATTTTTAAATAAGGATGTCTCAAGTTAATTAAATGGCGCGATTAGGTAATCATTTGATAAAAACTTTTATAAAAAATAATAATTTAATTTTTAATTTTAATCGTCTTTCTTTGCGGATATCTCTTTTCAACATAAATCATTACCGACATCGTATAACTTAAAAAGCTTACAGAAAAGCTGTAATAGTCAGTTTTTATTCCTATCTTCCACTCGATTTGCCTAAATACAGAAAGATAGAAGTGCTGAAAAAGACATAGCAAAAATTTTACTTAAATTTACGATAAAATGCAAACTTCATTCTTATGACAAATTCTCAAGAAAAAGAAAACATAACACATATTCATACTGCAACTTACTGCCAATTAATACCTACTTCCTCTACAGTAAAAACTCCCATAGTCGTGCGTAAACTAAAATACGTCAAACTAAATTTGTACGAGCTACGCTACTTTATCATTAAGATATTGTTGCGAGAGATTAAATATATAATGGGTGATTATAACCATATTTAAATACTTATCTTCGAATCGCGCTACCATAAGAAAACACCGTATAACCGATTTACGAGACTTGCCAAAGACAACGACGAACGCGCAAGCCGAGATTATTTAGTAATATTACTAGAAAATAACTTTTCTTATTAGCATTTCTCAATAATAAAAAATCAATCATTTTTAACTACAAACATATATATAATATGCAGCAGTTAATAAATGTATTAGGTATAATATGGGATCAGAATTACCGCACAGGGGAGACCGGGGCTCCTTGGCACAAGAGGCAAGTTGGCAATGTGTTCCGTTTATGTATTTATAGCGAAAAAAATAATGGAAAAGTTATCACAAAATATCTCTTTTATGATATAGGTACTTTTCCTAAAGTTTTATTTAAATCAAAAAAGTTGAAAAAAGTATTACAATAAAAAAATAAAAAACTCTAATTTAAGAGGTGGCAAGTAAATTTTCGAGCGTTTCAAAATATCGTATTAATGCTCTTCAACTTGAGAAGTAAATCAAAGTGACGTATTATTAATTAAAAGAAAAGTTTCTGTTACTATACGACGTACAGTCATTTTGAGGAACAACAGTAATTTATTGTAAGAAAACGACTGAAATCAAACGCATGTAGGGATGGGATATGTTGGCTCATATCAAGGCATGCTTAGCTTGACTTGTTGCTGCCGCGCGCGTGAGACCTGTGTGAGCATGTAATTTGCTATCTACAATGCTGATAGAAGCTAGATATATATTTATATTAATATTTTTATATTAAAGAAAGCTACATCTAAAATAATTTACAATTGTTTTTCTGTGACAGCATTTTATTATTTGATCATTATAAAATAACTTTAAAAGATACAATCTTTATCAAGAAGTACATATCTGTTACTCGTTTTGTGTTTCTATTACGTTTTCATTAATTTAACATGGACTTTTTTCGCATAGCCAACTTACCCTACTATCGAAACAAGTTGGCTAGCAGCATGTTCGTATTTCACTTATTACAAAGAAACTATACAGTATACAGGAGCGTTCTTGGCATGAAAATGTAGAGAAAGAGAAATTAGTACTGTTTAATCATAAAAATTAGTTGTTTAAAAACTCAAATGCCGAAAACGGTGCCAACAAGCTCCGGTCTCCCCTAATATTCTTATTAAGAAAAAACTCGAATACAAATAGAGAATCTATCATTAAAAGTGAGATTGTACGTACCAGTCAATAGCAGATGTCAAATATCGACAGAAATGTAATTACGATTCAAAGACGTTCTGCGCCATTGATAAATAGAACATTCAAAATCAGGCTTAACAATAGATAACATCGGATATATAAAATAATAAAATTTTCAATGTGACACCGGAAACCTATAATGCAATTAAAAATTTCGCTTTCTGTCCTATTAGTAATTAATCAAGTTCCATACTATCGAAAATCAATAACTGTCATCTGTGTTAAGATCCAATGTCTAATATCGCGTAATATCAATACCCAGCGGTATTAAAAATAAATAGTCGGCAATTTTATTGATGATTACTAATTTCTTGTACTTTGTAACTTTTTAAGATTTATAGTTTTTATTGTATTCGCGGAGATCAGTACATGTAACTATAACAGTATCTTTATTTACGGAATATTTATATAAAATAAATATAAATGTAATTTTAGATATCATTACTGATAGATATTATATACAGAGTGTCTCAAATATTTTTTTCTAAAGTTAAAAAAAAATAAAAATGTGGGAGAGTGATTGTTTAAAATAAAACCCTCTGTATGAGACAAAATGTGACAAATAAAGATTTTATTAAACAAAGTGTCGTAATATAATTCTAGGCATTGGATGACATTGAATTTTTTAGTGTCTTACGAGTTAATTCATTGTTGTTTTTAAATCTATTGATTTATAAAACTTATTCTAATTAGTTTATTTTTCATCAATAGTTTTCATTATAAATTGAAAATATAAAATAAGATATACTTAATTATTTTAATTATTTTTTTGTTTACAAATAAAAATTAATCTTTATTTCATACCGAAATCAAAGGATTTTATTAGCAAAATTATCAAATTTATATTATAAATTATTTCTATCAAATTATATACAAATTATATATTCTACCAAATTCTAAAATAAAATAATATCCTCGCAATATTTCTAACCAATTATTTAATTTACTTTAATTTGAAAGCAAAAAAGTATTATTAAAAATTATGTTGAAGTAATGCTACTTTGATACTATTTATACTAATCAATCATTAAACAATGTTTATTTCATAAAATTATACTAAAAATTTCGAACTTCTCAGGGATTTTACGTACAATAATTTTATGAAAAATTGTATCTACTATAGAAAATGATATATTATAATACTGCTGTGTGTGTGTGTGGATTTTTCGTAAATACAGTCTGTTCCACAAAAAAGTGTACAGCCTTAATTTTTTTTTTAATACAAAGTATAAGAAGTGACGTTAAGTACTAAGCTCTTGCCGTCTATCACTTGCGCTATGCAATAACTTTTAAACTCTTAAACGGATTATTAATCCACATATGGATATTTAAACCTTAACTTCCCATTAAACAGGCAATCCACCTCTTAAACGAGGTATACGCAGGATGAAGGCCAGGCCGGAATTGAACTACGAACCTTTGAGTTAAGGCCATTGCACGTAACAATGTTTTAATTGTAATCGTAAAGCCGTAAGAAAATAGACCAATCACAGTCAATTATTCTTCTCGCGCTTAAAGAATAATCGAGTGTAATTAGTCTATTTTCTTACGGCCTTACGACACTAAAAAAAAATCCTTGGTAAACTTATGAGATGCATTTAGTAATAGTTCTTTTTAAAATATTTGATTATTATTACCGAATATAATAATAATAACAAAACATTTTGTAATAATTATAAACATTTAAAAAAAGCAGATTTTGCGTTTAGTTGAACTAATTAAACTATGTAGTACTTATTATCAAATTGTTTAGTAATAATTAACACACAGTGTGATAATTAATACTAAATTGTCTTAAAAAGCCTTATCTTATTGGTTTGTTCACAGTTACTCAATTATTTAGTAAGCAATTTGGTTATTTAGTAAATATTACTATAAATTTAATAAGTATTGCTAATTCAGATTATTCTTTACGAAAGCTGTCAGTTTATTGTTCCGATCGTGCTGCATTTGTCTCATGAGCCTGAACCAGTTCATACATGTTCGTTGATTGCAAGCATTCGGCCATACATACTCGTTTATCACTCGCGAAAGTGCATCGTAGAACTCTACAGTTTTCGCGAAAGTACATTGTAAAGTTCTAAAAAATGAGTGAATTAGAAAATTCTCTCTTAATTTGACTTAAACATCTCATTGATGTGTTATAGGTTAACCTTTTAAAGGTTAACCTTTTAATACCTCAATGAGATGTTTAAGTCCCCAAATTAAGAGAAGATTTTCTAATTCACTCATTTCTTAGAACTTTACAATGTACTTTCGCGAAAACTGTAGTTTTACGATGCATTTTCACGAGTAATGAACGAGTATGTAGGTACGAATGCTCGGATATATAATATACAAAATTTAATAACTATTAACAAAAAATTTGTTTACATTTAGCAATTCATTTTGTTATAATTATCAGACTTAGTTCGACAATATTTTTTAAACTATTTGATAATTATTAATAAACTATCAGTTTATACTTACCAAATCGTTTGGTTACATTTATTATTACTTGGTAATAATTATCAAACTTTGTCAATATTAACCAAATCATATAGATTTTGCTATAATTATCTGTTAACATTAACCAAATTATTTCGTCACATTCACCTATATGTTTAGTTGAAGCTATTTCACCAGGGGGCTTGGTCACATTGACCAAGCCTGGATTATTATAACCAAGTTTTTTTTCAGTGGATTAAAACTAAAACTTTGTTACGTGCAATGGCCTTTACTAATCACTCGCGAAGCCACGGAGTCAGAGCGCCGTAACGGGCGTAACCAATACGTTTCTTGTACGTTGGCTCACGTTACGTTACGCTACGTGACCATACGAGAATCTTGTGCGGTGGCTTTCACGCGTTATCCCCGTACGGCCTTTAATTCAAGACGGATGACCGTAGCGTCATCTACTTTATAACGTTGGAAACCTTGAAGCGTCTCTGTTTGCATAGTATATGCTTTGTCGGTCCGAGCGTTATTTTTTGTTACAGTAGAAATTTTCAAAATGAGCAAAGTATCTCAAGGCAGTTAGAAAGCAGTAGTGTTTTCAGTTTTGCATGCATAAGAATCATTAACGTATGCTCAGACTTCAAGATTGCTTAGTTAGTCAAAGTCATTTGTTCAGAAGTGGATGGAACAGTACAAAGAAGCAAGGAATGTTGACGACCTGCCAGAAAGGGGTTTAACCCGTAAGACGACGCCGAGATAGGACAAAACGATCACCCCTCTGTTTGAACGAAACCCCTACGCTAACATTGCGCCAAGCTCGGGATCAGCTTCGCGTGAGAAGGGTATAAATGTTGGGATAAACACCATCAGACGTCGTTTACATGAATCGAAGGTAAAATATCGTTCTACAATCCAAAAACCCTTTCTCACGCGAGAAAACATGTCACAAAGACGACTAACATGGACTCATAAAAATTTAGGTACAGTTTGAAACAATGTAATTTTTATGGATGAAGCTCGATTTTTCGGTCACTTAATAGTCCGTCAGGCTCGAATAATATAGGATCATCCAGCGAAGAATTAGACATCTATGTTTGGGGGTTTTCTGTAAGCGTGGTTTTGGCTGCTTATTTACTCCGATAAACTTTACTAATTTACTGATAATATTTACTGAAAAAATGCGCAATATTTATCAGAAATGTTTGTTGACATCTGCTAAGAAATTTTATTAAAAAAATAGATATAATTGGGATCAAGCTTCAGGAACGACAACGACTAAAAAACATCGAAGTCGCCTCTACACAGAGTGTAAAGCTGAAAATGGCATCACCACAATGGATCGGCCTGAATTGTCTCGAGATACGAATCCAATTGAGAATGTGTGTCCTACATATATAAAGCATAAACTAAGAGGAAAACCTATCTTTACTCACAAGCAGCTGTCGACCAGGATCATGAAGCTATGGCGCTCTTTACTACGTGAATATGCTCAAAAACTTATAGTCGAAAGCATGCCAAGAAGGTGCATGTCAAAAGCAATAATTAACACTAGAGATGACTGGACCCATTACTATAGATAATTATATGTAATATCTTTTTAAGTCTACTTTGATGTATTAAAGCGAGTATTAAAGTCCTTTTTTCCCTAGATTGTGTATTCTCGACATTGGTGTCGTACACTTTATTCTTGTGGAATGAACTGTAGGATCAAGAGACACGATAGTATCTCGCGCCAATTTCACACGCAGCGAAGTACGCGTGGAACAGCGCGGCGCTGCGGCGAGGCCGCGGGACGCTTGTGGCTCTATTTACGCGAGTCTCTCACAATCAGATAAACAAAACTCATATTTTCATGTTTCAGCATTAGTTGAAATAATTGAGTTTTAATCAGTCTCAATCAATAGCTAGGATTTAAATTATATAATAAAAGTGTTTCTAGTTTTTTTCCGTACCCTATACGAACGGAGATATCACGACGCAAAGTCCAAATGTATTTTTAGGTAAGAAACATTCATGTTTTCGTCAAACAATGGATATATTTTGTGATTCAGTACGTTGTTTTTGTAGAAGAAACAAGGTCGTAACCATTTATTTTGTTATTTCAAATAATAATACGTTCTATAGAAAACATTTACTTTATAATCATAAGAGAAGTTTTTTATAAATAGGTACGTGTCTAATAATAAAACTTATTTCCTTACGCTGCGCGCAATAGAATAACTACTTCGTTCACAGATGATGTGAACAGGAAGCACAGCAATTTAAATTTCCTCACGTTCTCTACGAAATGCCTTCGAAGCACGCGTGAAAGTAACGCGGGTTTGTACGGTTTTCATTCGCCTTGCGATTGACGGATTAATTTCATCCTAAGAAATTCGTCATTGTTATTTAAATAAGAAGCCATTTCCGCAAAGATCGACTGATATTATCATATGCTACACAGACTTTGTCGATTAAAGCGAATAATCAAAACTAATCGCAATAATAGAACTCTGTTGCTACTTCAAAGTGACAGCTCAAATATACCTTGAATAATAATGTTTGTTTCACAACATGTTTGACTGATTGCGTATCACAATTATAAGTAGAAATGATATAAAGTTTATTTTGTTAGTAAATTTTTATTTATTACGTTACTTCTGTTACATTAAAATTTCTTCGGAAATCATAATACAAGGAATCAGATATTAAAACTCTAATTTGAAATATATTGCGCTATAATTAAAAATTTAGAAATTATGCAAAAGTATAGATAAACAATAAATTATTATATTTGTTAAAATTTACAAACATACAATGATAATAAAAAAAATGGTAAAAAATTTAGGTACATTAAGAAGAACTTTTGCAATTATTGTAGCATTTAATTAATTCTTCATTATTTTATTAGATAAATATTACTTAATACTGTGAATGGTTATTAAATGATAGTAAACTGGAAATAAATTGTAATAAAATTATTATTAACTTAAACTTAATTATTACAAAGATCGAATTTATATGTATATTAAAACCAGTAATTTTATCTTTTTTTACTCCCGCGACTGCTGCTAACCGATGGTTGTTATAACCATCAGTTATAACCATCACTTTAATAAATATCAATCAGTACTGCCATCTACAGTGAAATTATACAGTCATAATTGCAAATACGCTCCAATTTTACCAAAAGGATAAAAAAGAATTACAGCTTAATATATTTTATCTTATTGTATGTACATACAGGGTGTTGCAGTAACATATAGGTCAGTATGGTAGGTTGCCCATTCGTGCAGACGCGCATGGTCATTCACAGCTGCATTCACTTTGACGCATTATATATGAGTGATTATAATGTGCCAAAGCCTACGTAGCTGTGAACGACCATGCGCGCCTGCACAAATGGGCAACCCGTCATGCTGACCTGTATGTCGGTGCAACAACCGGTACAATATCCATATTTTTTTGTATTGCTTTTTAAGAATAATATAAAAAAAATATTGAGTTAAAGTAAAATCACACAATTAAATATTACGAAATCAACCATTATTTTGTACGTCATTCAAATATTTTTTATTATTTAAGCAACTCTTAATTGATTTCTTTAAACATTGCACGAACAAAGAAATTAAGGATGTATGGGTCATACAGTCCTTGCTAAAAGTTAAACTTTCAATAAAAGAAGACTTTGCATGTATGTCAAACAACTCAAAATTTTTTATATGTTAGAAGGGATTACCGTTAACAGTTTGAGTATAATTTTATGTTATTTGAATAATTAGTATTGTTTAAACAATTAAAAAATTTTTTTTGTGACAAAAAATTTTGAAACTTAAAATACAATATCAGTGATATATGTTTTACACATAAAAAAAGTTTAAGAAATATTGCTTCCTCATAGAGAAAGCTTTGTGATGATGAAAAAAAAATTTTTCGAGATTTTGATGGAAATAGGTTTAGAATGTTCTAAAATGTCAAAAAATCGTATAAGTAAAAAATGTCCCGAAGTATGTATGTATGTGTGTGTGTGTGTGTATGTACGGATTTTTTGTACACGCATCTACTTCTACAATTTTTTAGATACCGGGTTGAAATTTTTCACACAAATAGAGTATCATAGAAAGTATGTTCTCCTCAAATTTTATTAAAATCGGTTGACCGGTATAGATTTTATTAGAATTTTTTTTTTAGAAAAGTGTGTTTTATCCTATAACTTTCTCAATATTTGAGAAAGCGATCTATATCTAATTATATTAAATTTTTCAGTTTTTTCTACCCCTGTTTCATATATAATTAATTAAGATTTGGTTAATTAGTTCTGGAGTTACAGACGTTTGAAATTTCGAAGATTTTGATCGCGTATAAAGCTAAGTCTAATCAACCGAATTTATATATAAAATAGGGGTAGAAAAGACTGAAAAATATAATAAAATTAAAAATAGATCGATATCTCCAAATTTGCGAAAGTTAAAGCTTTCTCTATGAGGAAGCCAAGTGCAAATTTCTGATTTTCTTAATGGTTTATTTATATTTTATTTATATTTACAGCAAAAATGTCAATTCTCTATAAGGGATAATGTTAATTTTATCAACTTTAAACTTAAATAACTCTTAAATAACTTCAAAATTTTACAGAGTATTTTTAATTTAATTTAGAAACAATTTACAGCACTTTCTGAATATATTTGAAATACCTCCAATACATTCTTAATTACAATAACTTTTAAACCAGTAAGAGAATTGTGCTGAAATTTTGCACAGATACTAAGCCGTAATAATAGAACAATCTATGAAATTTTTAGATTTTTGGTAATGCTTTGATATGTCACCCATACATCCTTAAATCAAGTTTTTACATGCATATTATAGAAAAAATTTTTTCTTCTACTCTTTTCTGTTTTCTGTTGTCTTTTAAAATTAATAAATTCAATATAAATATATATTACATAAGTATATAAATCTATCACTTCTTCAATTATCAGACATGATAATATATGAAACATAGACATAGTAAAAATAATTAAAAACTACTTTATATTTCAATATTTTTATAATGTTCTCTTCTTTGAAGTGCATTGATAAACTCACAACAACTTAATATAAATATATGATTAAATTACCATGTAACAATTATTTATAAATAATTTCTTATGATTAATTATATATGTATGAAGTCTATACATTGTTCTTATTCAAAAACAATATCAAGTATTTTTATTATATGTATAAATATAAACTATATGATTGTGTAATATTATATTTATCTTGCTTAATTTTATATTTATTTTAAAAATTGATCATTTTTGTTACAATTTTCATTTGTCATATTATATGAAATGATCAATGAAGTGATATACATATATATATATTTTGTGATGTTTAATACATCGATATTTTCAATATTTTGCCTTTATTCGCACCACGTTTAATACTATAAATTATCGTTAGCGTTAATATGTAAATCTTTAAATATTGATTAATATTTTTACAAAATTATATTTAGAAAACTGAACTAAAAAATTTATTAAGTATTAAATATAAACAAATGTTATCGTTGGTAAACATTAGAACATAAAATAAACAAAATCACATTAAAAAATGTAATATAATAATATCCATTAAATAACATATATATTATATACATTATATAAAATGTTTTTAATCAATTGTAAATACATTGTAACAGTAGCCCATTTACCTATGGGCTTTTGGGACTAGCGCCTTAGGATGTCGAAGCGCCTGGGACACTACTTAAAAAAAATAAAGAAATTAGGTAAATAAGTCCTTGAAAAAAGAGCGGCAAGCTACAAGCATCATTCGAAAACATTTGAATTTTCTGAATAAGCTACAACTTATTTATTCTCAATTTGAAAATAATTAACTGATATAATAGTAAAGGCTCATAAGATTAGAAATCAATCAAAGAAAGATGGAGCGTGGAGTCGTAACAAAGATGTCGGTGTTCATATATTCTATACTTACGTATACGTTTTATATAAAGAAATAACGAATTGTAATGTACATTCCGTACATATACATATATTTCAATTTAATAAACTGCGCGCCGCAAATTTGTCGGACTTGAAACACATATCATCTATGAACATTAATACCCTTCCCTACTCCGGAATTAAATCTACACGATTTAATTGTTTAAAAAACGTAAAGAATTTAATCAACTGAGTTTTCGCAAAAATTTTAGTAAAAATATACAAATAATTGCGATCTGGAGGACGAATTCATTGAAGAAATCATTCAATTTAGGTTCTTTATTCAGAATATATAAAGAATATTCTTCCGATATTCCACTTCCAATATTATATTTAAAATTAATATGTGAAAATAAAATTCAAGCTACTTTCCCGAACGTCGAAGTGATAATAAGGTCGGTTTGCCACCTGTGTGAAGTTAGCACCCCCAGTCAGAAATGTAGCCTTGATTCAAGGTTGATTCAACGTCGATATGGTTGAGAGCTGGTTGAGTCGATAAGAAAGTCGATATTCCTGCAATATCGATCATGTCCAGTGTCAATTCAAGGTTGATTCAACGTCAAAGCGATTAATAGCGCTGTTTTGAGTGCGCACTTATAAAATTCGATCAATTTATATCTTTAGATTTTAATCCTAAAAATTATTACGACATTGTTTATGTAAATTGTACAAAATAATTTTATGGACGTTTAAGAAATGGCGTAATTGCGCGATCAATATCGCATGTATAAATATAGATTTTATATTTAAGACCTATCTAAACAAACACTATAGCTCTAAAACCATATATCCATAAAGTAAACAAATTATTCAATTGAATTTTACAATCACGAATATACGTTATAAACGAATAAACGAAAGAAAAACAAGAAAATTTGCACTCTTTTTATTTTTTAGTACTTTTACCTTAAAAAATATTAAAAAATATAAAATATATAATATACCATCCCTGGTGAAAATAATTTTACAACAATTTACGTATTTCTATGAAAAATTACAATCTTCTGCAATAAATCACAAATTTCTAGAAATTTGTGAAAATTGTAGAAATTCATAATAAATTGTAGTAAATTGTAATAAATTGTAGTAAGTTGTAAAAAGTAATAGAAAATTGTAACAACTTTTTTACGAACATTTTTATGAGACGTAGTAAATCGTAGAAGTTGTAGATTATTGTAAAAATTATAACTATTTACAACTATCTACAACATTCTGCGAATATTTTTTATGAGAACGTAGTAAATTGTAGAAGTTGTAGATTATTGTAAAAATTATATACAACTATTTACAATTTTTTACAATATTCTAAAAATATTTTTATGATTAAATGTAAGATATAAAAAAAGTATACTTGTCCTACTCTAACTTATATTGCATCAGTGTGCATTAGTTCAGCAGTGCAGGAATAGAAACAGATCTTATTGAAAGTTGTAGATTTCAGCATAGTCTGATGTAAAAATTGTCGAACATGTCGCATATTTAGTATAATATTTATCCAGTGAGAAGGCTGATGTCGAATCGACGTCAATTCAACGTCGATTCACCGGAAACTCATCGACATCAAAATTAACATAAAAAATCAGCTGATTTCAATTAAATTGTTTTGGCATTATGAGTTGAAGTAAGATCCGACTATGAATACCGGCCATACTCTCTTAATTTTAGACAAAATTTTTAGAGTTTTGGACACAAGTAACGCGAAGTAACTTAGAAAGAAGCAACTTGATGCCAAAACAATTTGATTGAAATCGGCTGATTTTTCATGTCAAATTCGATGTCGATAAGTCATCGATTCGATATCAATTTTGTAAGAAATATATATATGACCCTATTAAGAGCTGACACCTTCCGTACGTCTGTTAACAATAAGTGTAACAAATGTAAATGTAGACAATACGAAACGTCTTCATCAATCAATGTTGTAGCACAGTGCGAAAGGTGACTGACTCAAAAGCCAGGGGTTTCAGGTTCAAATCCAGCGGTGGTAAGCAAATTTTCTAAGTATAATATAAATTTATTTAATTAAGCTTGCACACAATCAAGATTTTCAGCAATAAAATAATGTTCAACGAGAAAAGTAAATTTTATATTTTATTTTGTAGTATATCCAAAAAGTTGTAGTTATTCATAAAAATTTCAACGTAAATTTATGAAAAATTACAAACATAGCCCAAATCGCGTACTTTTGACGTACAAATTACGTAAAAATAGCGTGAAAAGTTGTAATTATATTATAAGAAATTGTAGTTTTCGCATAATTTTTGTGTGAAATAAAATTATTTCCACCAGGGATATTTCAATCGAATTTCAACCTTACTTCGACGTTGAAACGATCATAGTTGAATAGTCGTTGATATTTTATACGCTTTCGATGTCGAATCGACCAGAATTACGAGATTGATTCGACATTCAGTTTTCGATATTGATTCGACGTCGAATCAACTAATCATTTCTGACTCCATTTTTGAAATTTTGAAATTCTGAAAGTTGTTTCGAGTTGTTCTAAATTGTTCCAGAAGATCAAATTTTTAAAATAAAAATGTTCGCGGAAAATTAATAAAAACAATTTTCTGATCCGGCATCCTATTTTTCGAAAATTGAACTTTTCAAGGTTGTTCCAGGTTGTTCTAATTGTTCTAAACATTGTTCCAAAGTATTAGTTTCATTGGTCAAAAACTTTAAGAGATAATTGAAAAAAGAAAAATTTTGGAAATAATAGTTTTTGGCCATTTATTTGTAAAGAAAATGACTTACAAAACTGTCGATTTAGAACATATTTATAACCGCGTAGAACAACTCAGAACAAAATTTTTAAGACCAGAACAAAAACCTAATTCAATATAGGACCTTCTGATTGGTTGATTCGTTGGAAAAATTTAAGTACCAGTCAACCACAAAGTGTAGTCAAACGGAACGGCTCCTGGATGTCACTCATATAAATAGACTAAGCATTCATATGATGACAATATTGAAGGTTCGAAGATCCATAAGCAGATACTCTCATTTTGTTAGATAATACGTTAAATAGGTGTGAGAATAGATAGAGAGAATGGACGAATATGTGTAAGAGACTGCAGAGTGAATGAGTGAGTGGGGGTGTATGTGAGAGAGACAGAAGAATAAGAGAGGGAGAGAAAAAGGAAAAAAGGGAGAGAGGAAGAGAAGGTGAAAGAGAGGAAAGGAAGGAAGGAGGCAGAGAGAAAGAAAAGGGGGAAGAGAAGGGAGGGAAAAGAAGGTGAGAGAGAAAGGGGAAGTTACTTTCTAAGAGCATGGAAATTTTGACTGCTTCTGTTCTCCCTTTCTCCCCATGCACCAATTGTACAATCGGATAAGGAAAACATCTGACTCGCTACTGTACTTTTCTCATACTAATATTATTTTCATTACCGACCTATAGTACGGCCTGCACGATCTCTACTTTACTTGCATACGAAACACGGTCCTCAAATAAAAGTGAGATAACAAATAGCCGAAGACTATCTCTGTCTCTATCTATGAATTTGATTGGTTAATATCTACAATATTCGATCGCTCAGGAACATAACTGCCAAAGTGTGGTATAGTATACTTCGTTCTCTTTGCCATATGATTAACTGTAACGAAAGATCTAAGAGAAAAAAATTTGTTTTGTCCAAACATCAATAAAACATACTTTTGCATTAAACAAATATGTTATTATTATACTTATTTAATTTTCACTGAAAAATATTTGCATGGAGCTTTGCAAAAAGATGTTACAATCCTGACTAGAAAAAAGACAAAGTCCATAATCGCGCTGTCCTTCTTGCATACTATATACACGCTTTGCATCACGCATACGCATCACGAGTTCATACTATAGCACAGATGATATAATAAAACACTATAGGTCGATGATTTTCATGCCAATGAAAATAGTAATAATATATAAAAATCTATGCCTATATTAGTTTCCAGTGAACTATATTACTACACGTTTACGCAAGCGTTACTTCTGTAGTAACTTATTACGATAATTCACTCGTTTACGCGGAGTAAATTATCGTAAATAAATTAAGCCTTGTATACACGATGCTAGAACTGTGTCCGAGTTTCGGTTTAAGCCAATGAAACTGCTACTTTTCTGTAAGAGCTGCAAGTTGATTGGCTTAAACCAAAACTCGGACCGATTTCTAGCATCATGTATACAAGGCTTAAGGGGATCCTATAGTGGCGGTAGTTACCGACATTTTTTTCATTTTAAGGAATCTTTGAATTGGCTTTACAGAATTGCAAGTTTTTGGTCTAGAATTAAAGTACGCACAAAAATCTACATCGCGTTGATTTCATATCGGGAACGAAAAAAAATTAAAAATTTTACTAATTTGGGTACATACAACTGTCATCTGACGACAATAACAAAATTACTGCAGTTTATATACATATAATGACACCAAGGCGACGTAGGAACAACATGTAGGAACAATATCGTGTAAATAAAACTAAGATTCAACGTCTAGAAAAAAAGATTTTGTAAAATGAAGTTTTATTAAGCAAAAGCACATTCAGGTTATTGATAGGATAAGCAGTAATTACAGTAGTTACAGTAGTTACTACAAAATCCCGTTTACGCGAAGAAATTATCGTAAGTTACTACAGAAGTAACGCTCGCGTAAACGTAGTATATAAGTATAATATAATAAAACCCTAAAGAGCACAGTTGACGGAAAGTCGACGGCAAGTCGACTTTTATAAGTCGACTTCTAGTCAACTTCAAAAAATGACGGAAAGTCGACTAAAAGTCGGCTTCTAAATAGTTGACTTATAAAAGTCGACGGAAAGTCGACTTCTAAATAGTCGACTTATATATAGAAGTCGACGGGAAAGTCTACTTCTAAATAGTCGACTGATAAAAACACCTCGCAAAGCATAGATTTAAAAAATAAGAGAGATAGACAATACTTAAGGCCCGGGCACATAGAAAAACTTAAGCAGTAAGACATAAGCAGTAAGGAAATCAACGATACTGATTTGCCACCGCTTACATTATGTCTTAAGTTCTTGACTATAATTGGCTGATTTGCTTACTCTGCTAACGTCTTACTGGTTAAGTTTTTTTATGTGCCCGGGCCTTTAATTTTAAAGTGGTTACTTTCCGCCCGCTATGCCGCTCTGGCGTGAAATTGGCCACTTTCGCCCCTCTCTACAGGCATGGAAAGTCGAACTTTCCGTGGAGATGTTGTGAAAACAAATTGACCAATAGCTATCTCAAGTTTTCGAGAATACTTGACTGTGATTGGTCAATTTGCTTACTCTATCATGAGAAAACAATAGAAAAATATATAAAATGTAACTGAAAAATATAGACCTTTTACAGTAAAAGATTTATACATAAAACATATATCTGTATAAAAATCTTATAAATATAAATATATATATATATAGGCATTTGCAGATATGGTTGCGGTCCACTTGACGCTACAATAATGCTTTTTGGAGCGTTTTTTTTCTCCTTCTTTCTTCATTGAAAGAAAAGAGGAAAGGAATCCTTCGAAGCATTTGTAGCGTCAAGTGGACTGCAGCCATAACCTACAATTTATATTTATAGGCATAAAGAATATCGTTTATGTAGGACCGACATTGCAAATAGAGTAGCCTCGCGTCGTTTCGTATCTTCCGCTTTTCATTCGACGCCGACGACCGTGGCGCGTGATTCGCTGCAAATGAATATCGCTTTAAACAAACGTTTGCCTCTAGTTCGAGGCAAATTTACGGAAATGCGAATAAACGTGACTCATTATCTCATTTTCTTTACAAAATTATTTTCCGAATTCAAACACACGTGTCTTCGATCGTCTGACTCATCGTTCAAACTGGGTTTAAACGTGACGCTCGTGCGCCTTCTCGGCGTCCATATTATCCATATCCATAAACGCGGGATGAGCAATGCATGGTAAACAAAGCTTCGTGCTACACAGTGGTACAGCACGAAAATATGCTACTCTATAATTCTAGCACGAATTTCTTGTCGCGCTCGCGTCCGTCGTAAACACGATATCGAATTTCGACGATGAACAACCGGTTTTTTTTTATGCTCGCGCAGTGTCACCGGAAGCGTATACTTCGGTTCGTTTGCCGCCAAACTACCCTGCGTGAGTGCGTGAGTGCGTGCTGCGATGAAGAAGTTGTTTATTCGTCGGCTCGCGAACCTACGATCGTAGCGTATACTTAGATATCACGCTGCACGCGCGTTATAAGTTGCGTACCACTGACGTGCCGCGAATCGTCTCCGCGTGTTCGTTGGGACTGGTTGGGACGCTCAAACCTCTCGAAATTCGTGGGATATATCATGGCCAAGGTTCAGCTGGCGAACGTCGCTGTTCTGGACAATCCTTCGCCGTTCCTGAATCCGTTCCAGTTCGAGGTCACGTTCGAGTGCATCGAGGAATTGAAGGAAGGTGCGAATCACGATTTTGTGAATACGATAGTTCGCGCGGAGGACGCCGTTCCTCTATCCGTTACTCTAACCTCGAACGTGCGCACGACCGTTCTTTAGGTTAATTTTTACAATTGCCATGATGCCCACAGCCGCCAATGATACGGAACTGTATCACGAATGTTCCACAATCCGCTTGATCGTAAAACGTAGAATTTATTTACGGTGAAAAGGGTGACGTGTGCTCTAATGTGATAAGTTTTTGTCGATCAAGCTTCCTTGCAACGTAGTTGTTTCAATTCTCTTGTGTACATGTCCTGTAACATACCCAGACAGTCAAGTCTGTCGAAAGCAGATCTTGCAAAGTATCTGCTATAAAGTTTGTCGTAGAAAGACTAGATTTGATGTCGGTTCTGATATATCACATGATGTCGACAGAACACCAATAGAAGTATAACAAAACTGACATAGTTAGTTAAGTAGATTGGTGACCAAAGAAATCAAGTAGATTCTGCTGGAACCGTTCAGGCTCTGTGCGATTTCCACTGCCAATCTGCTGTCAGATTATGTTAGCAGACTACTCTGCTGGCAGAACATAAGCTGAATACGGACGCAGTTGATATCTGTTGACATGTCTTATCAAATCTATTCAATCTGTTGACAGATTGCTATCATTTTGCTTACTAGGATTATATATGACATATATTCTATATGTATATATATGCTGAAGAAACGTATTAATATATATAACACTGATGTTCTTTTAGATTTGGAATGGAAGATGATATATGTGGGTAGCGCAGAGTCGGAGGAATTTGATCAAGTCCTAGATACCATTTACGTTGGTCCAATCCCGGAAGGAAGACATATGTTTGTATTTCAGGTAAAATATCTTGAATCAGCAGATATAAATATATCGCAATTTATCTAATTTAATGATGTTGGCATTATCTGATTATTTTCTGTTTTTCCATTGTTAGGCTGATCCACCTGATGTGAGTAGGATCCCAGTCAACGATGCTTTAGGCGTGACCGTCGTGTTGCTGACTTGTTCGTACAGAGGTCACGAATTTGTTCGCGTGGGTTACTTTATAAATAACGAGTACACGGATCCAGAACTCCGGGAGAATCCACCGCCGCAGCCGCAATTCGATAAAGTTCAGAGGAATATACTAGGCGATAAACCGCGCGTCACTAGATTTAAAATAAATTGGGACGACTGTCCAACTGGATCAGCGAACAGTCTTCCCGAGGGCATGGATGCGCCGGCGTTAGAAGATACGTCGCAGGATGCGCCTACGTCCACATTAGGCTTCACAGAGAATACGCAAAACGGTGGAATGGAAGTGATGTGAAAACTGATTTACTGCTAATAAGGAAATAACTCGGTGAACTTGCGTTATACAACAATTTAAATGATAAAATATAGTACCTGGCGAGAAGATGGAGAAGAAAAAATACACCTTCGGTATATATACATATATATATTTAGATAATTAAAAAAAATCACGCAAATAACCTTCCATATAATTATTGATGTTTTTCTTCGATAAGATCTAAGAAGTTTGTACATTTTGAAAAAGAACTGTTGATAATGTGATAACCTACACCTTACATCTGAATAAAAAAGAATGAACGTTTGGATTAATTGTCCGCGAGATAGTTATTTTCAGGTTTCTCTCTCAATTGAATAGTGGTATTTGATTGCAACTTACAATCTCTCTAAGATTAATTTCTGTAAAAAGAAAAACCTTACAAATAATAACAAACAGCAATCGTGGCGCCAATTCTGCACAAATAGATTAAATATAACAATTAATTATAAGCCATCTTGCTATGATGCGAGTTTTAAACAAACTATTATGCAATTATTGTTTCAAAGTTACAATGTTTAAGTAGCTTATAATTTGAAGCTTGAGCCTAAAAAATATGTTTGATGTTTTAAGTATTATACCATTATTGCTTATTATAACGTCACGTTGCATTAGATCGTAAGACAGTTTCCATTTTTAGTAGTGTATATATACATACGTACATACTAAGATGAAAAATACATATTGTTTTTTACTTGAAAAAAAATTTGTTTTTTCTCGTTCTGTCTCTCTGTCTCTCTCCCTTTCTCTTTGCAATATTTTCTTGTCGAAAAATTTAGTTTAATCTACAATTATTTATTACATGCGACAAAAATTTGTGCTATTGTAAATTTCATTTTTTCCACATGATAAAAGTGTGCATATTTAAAAGATTTAACGACCGATCTTTCGATTAATCTGAAATCTATGTCTTAAGGCATTGTTAGCTTAGATATATGTATATGTAGTTATATATATATATATATATATATATACACGACAAGCGACAAAAAATAACGTTTAAGAAAACGCAATTAACTCCGTATTTAGCATAATACGAAGGAAAGATTTGATAATGCATTTAGCATTTTTACTAGGAACGCAATTGTGAATTTTTCTAATAAATTTAAATTTTTTTACTTTTTATACATATCAAGTACAACTTTTACGTTATTTGCAAAAGAATCGCTTAACATATTCCTCCTTAATTGATTTCGCTAAATTTTTAAGATGTGTAAAATTTTCTCTTCCATGCTACGAAATTACAGTTTAAAGTTCTAGATTATTTAGAGCAAAAGAAAGAGTTCTTGATAGTTTTTAGAAAGAGTTCCGTCCACTATGATAATGTAGAGTAGATTTCAAAACATCAAGATTAAATAATTCTAAATACAATTCTGATGACTTTTTAAATATTAAATATTTAATTCATTTATGTATAAACGGGATTAAGAAAAGATCCCTTTAGTACACATAATATGATCACAATTATATCAGCAAAAGACGCAGAATAAGAGATTGAAAGAAGAATATGAGAACAATTTTACGAGTTACAGTAAAGAAATTAAGAAAAGATAAAACCTAACGAAGATAGTAAAGTAGTGAATGTTTAAAAGAGCTAAGAGACATATATGAAAGAAATCCACGCGATCGGAGAATTTGTTCGCCAGTAAGCATATCCGATTTAGGGGCTTGAATTTACCATAGGAAGGACGATGCAATTCTTCATAAAAAGTTTAATTGTTTCTGAGAGGCTTGTAATATGCAATTTTACGCGATCCAATAAGTCAAAGCAAATAATACGCGCCAATTAATTAATTTGAAGAGAAACAGTAAGTCTAAAAAAGTTCTTCTACATTCCAAAATGTTATTAAATTAAGCTCATTTAACATGAAATCATAAATATGATCAGAATAACACATTGGTTCTCCATAAGAAAACTCTACGAAGAAAACGGTATTGGATCCTCTTAATTATTACATAATATTTAATTTAGTACGGTGCCCAAATGCCCCAAATAATTGCAGCATATTCTAGCTGTGGTCTGACCAACGAGCAAAATAATCTTAAAATATAGATATTTTTTAAATATTTAAAAGACCGCATGTAACAAATCCAAGTCTCTATGCATGCACACCTTGTGACAGTTTGAATATGTTTTTCATGATAAAATCTGTGCAAAATTATTACACCTAAGTCACGAGTAGAGTCCGTTACCGAGAGAGCATAGATCTATCCATTTAAAAAATAATCATGTACAATTCTTTTCCCGACTAAAGTGTATTACGACATTTGGATATATTAGAAAATGTAAATTATTTGTATTACGCCAAGAATCTAAACTGCACAAAAGATCAAGCTGTAAAAGGATTGCGTCATAATAGTTATACTGTATACAATAATATACAAATCAACCCGACGAAATACTTTTAGCTCATCGGCATATGATAAAAATGTACTATGCTTAAAGACTTTTTCAATATATTATAAACCTTCTAATGCGTTATCTTGCCTGTCATCTAAGATGAGACCCTAATAATTCTAATTCCTGATATCATACCAAAATTCTCCTTTGCCCTCAATTTTTATAGAAACACAAATTCCGGATATGACAAATATAGCAACTGCGATTTACGTCAAATAATTTAACACTGGTCGACGTGTCAGGTGCGGATTGAGTTTTCTGAGTCGTTTTCTGTAGATTTTTGCCCACTAAATCCGAATCTGTCAGTGAAATCTTTCTATCGCATTTGGTTTTTTAAAAAATTGAGATTAAATGTGCAAAAAAAAACGTATTTTTGGTCATTTTTGACAAAGAATAGATGATGAACCCGATGTGAAAATTCGAAAAAAACTTAAAATGAAGGTTAGACAGTATACTTTAAGCTAAGCAAACTCATAATTAATCCGCAATTATCTATCTCTATCACAAGCTACAACGTTTGTTTGTAGTGGAATGTGTCTTGCACCAGCCGTTGGCTAAGGGGAATCAAATGAATTTAATACTTCAAAGTATATACTACACACTTTTCATTTATATAAAGTATTTTTTTTAATTTATAAGCATTAAATTTTAAAGAGATTTCTTGAGTCCAATTGAAAAAAAAGTTTAGATATTTTTTTCTCTGTTAGATTCGACAACTTTCATATTAAACATTTTTTCCAAAATACATTCTTTATGAGATATATATAATCGAGATGAAAATTTTGAGTGTAGGTAAAGTAAATATATATAGCAATGCGTGGACACGTAAGACCTATGTCTGGACATTTTTATCACTTTAGTCCTTTCCTAAATAAGTTATAACGCGAATTAAAATCAAAGAATCAAAGATGAAAATATTTTTCTTGTATTACATTTTTATCTTTGATTTTAATTTGCGTTATACTTATTTAAAAACTAAAATGATAAAGGTGTCCAGACATAGGTCTTACGTGTCCAGGCATTGGTTCATTTACCTTAGGTAGTGTATTGAAGTATTAATTTCTAATTCCTTTTACAATAAGAAAAAACTTTTGGAAATACTATATTGGTTTAATTAAAAAAATATTATTTTATTTTTCTGTGGCTTTTTATAATTTTATTCAAATTCTAACAATAAGTCATATAAAACAGACTTAAAATCAAAGTATAGTGTAAAAGTTTAGTGTGGGTGTATATTGTATACATCTGCAAACACACTCACTTCTTTTATAACATTTTAAAAATAATTCGCGTAAAGTCACAAGTGCCACAGAGAAGTAAAATAAAATTTTATTAATTAAATACATATACGCGGGAAAAAATAATTTTATACGGAAAATTACTCCAATGTATATGTTTCTCCAGAAAATAATCAGGATAAATAGAAAATATTGTATTTTGTATCTATTATCAGAGTACAGTGAACACGCGCAGGTCGTCGCTCCGCGATGGTGTCTTGCTCTGAAATCCTTCTGTACTCATTAACGACGGCACTTCGGTAAAACTTTACAATAACGGATCCAGCCCCGATGACCTTGACCTTGACGTATGTTGCCAAGGTCACCCTCCTGAGTGACTTTCAGAAGGTTTTAAGGTGGAAGCACATAAAATTGCAGGAGCCATAAGCAGAAAGCAGAAGCCATATGCGCATGCGCTATGGTATCTGTAGAGCTCTATAGATACCATAGCGCATGCACATATGGCTTCTGCCTTCTGCTTATGGCTCCTGCAATTTTATGTGCTTCCACCTTTAGCCGTCGCTCGTTTTTTATCAAAAAGTTATTAACAAAAAAAGTTTGAAAAATATAGCAGTTATTTTGAGCATTAAAAGGCATAAACGACTAATATATATATGTGGAAATAGTACATGTATGAACAAAGGAAAGTCTTTTAAAGCAGTGGAAAGTCCACGCATGTACTTTGAAGGCACACTATTACTACGTTTACGCGAGCGTTACTTCTGTAGTAACTTACGATATATCACTCGTTTACGCGGAGTAAATTATCGTAAGTTACTACAAAATCCCGTTTACGCGAAGGAATTATCGTAAGTTACTACAGAAGTACGCTCGCGTACTTCTGTGGTATATGTGTCTAGTTTAACAATAGTGGAGCCGCCCCCGCAGGGGGGGCGGAACCTACTGCCTCCACGCATACACTTTCCACGCAAAACCGGGTGCCACATGGGTTTATATGTTTATAACTTTCCACGCGTATGGGTATGCGTATGTGTATGCGTACATTCTGAATGGATTGGCATCGAAAACTAAAAAAACAATTTCTTCTCCGGTCTTTTCTACCCCTATTTCATATATAATTCTTTCAGATTTGGTTGATTAGACCCAGCTTTATACGCGATCAAAGGTCCATAATTTTTTGAGAAATGTCTGTGGTAGCTCTAACTTCCGTAAATTTTAAGATATCAGGCTATTTCTAATTTTATTATATTCTTCAGTCTTTTCTACCCCTATTTCATATATAATTCTTTAAGATTTGGTTGATTAGATCCAGCTTTATACGCGATCAAAGGTCCATATACAAAGTCCATATATGGATCATGTAGCCTAAACTCCCAAAGTCAACATCGATTTGACATTGCGTCAATTGTAAAACCTCACTTGTGCTACTAAGCTGCTCCTATTTTATTTCGCTCATAAAGTTTCCTCTATGAGAAAGCCAAATTAATAAATACTAATAATTATACATCAAATAAAATACAAGCTTTCTCATAAGAGAAACTTTGTGAGCGAAATAAAATAGGAGCAATGGTAGCGAACTGTAATGTTTTATAAAATTTTAAATTTTTTGAGAAATGTCCGTGTTTGTTCTAACTTCCGCAAATTTTGAGATATTTATAGTTCTATTAAGTCGAGTGTCAATGGCGCGATTTTTTACGCTCAAGCCGCGCGATTGCAGCCGTGCGTCTTTGATTATTATCTGCTTTGCATGTATATATAAGTGACACTGAGGAATCGCGTTAGTCTCATCAAGTGAAACTGTAGTAAGAGCAACACGATGTTTTCGCATCGAGGATTAGTGAGTAAACTTTTCTGACATATGTTTTACATTTATTTAATATTTTTATAAGTTTTTAACTTCTGGAATTAGAACTTTTTAATAATAAAACCATATGTCATCAGTTAGACAGAAATTTTGTAAAAATCAATACGTAATAAAACGTTTATTCCTTTTCTGCATTTTACTTTTCCTCTAATTCGATTTTTATACTAATAAAATAATATTCCATAGTAAATGCATAAATATGTAATCTCCCTCCATTAATTTTAAATAAATAAATAATTTAGGGCACAAATTTCTGCCATATCGAATATCTGTTCAAGAACAATTTGCATAAAGTTTCCTTAATCATTATTTTTCAGTTCTTAGCAGTGACAATCTCGTTAGCAAGTATCGCACTTGCCAACGTCCTGGTTCAACCCTGCTGTGAACATCAGTACGCAAGAAAGTATGCAAATTATAAATTTGCACGTTGCTTAATTATTTAGGGAAGCCTATTTTTTTATGCATAATTATTAATAGATATTTATTAATTTGGCTTCCTCATAGAGGAAGCTTTATGAGCGAAATAAAATGTTGATTAAGCAACGTGCAAATTTATAATTTGTAGGTACACTTAAAAATTATAAGGAAGCAATGTGCAAGTTTTTACTTGCACACTTAAAAACTATGAGGAAGCAATGTGCAAGTTTCTACTTGCACACTTTTTTTATTGTGATAATCTTTATTGCGACTAATATTTGTTATAGGGTAGACCGGGGCACGTTGTCACTTTGGCTTTATTTAAAAAACTAATAACCGGAGGGCAGCACCCGTCATTCCCAAAACGTGTTAGTGTATGCCCATCTTTGGTGTGTTTACAGTCTTGAGATTGCGCCAGCCGTGTTGACGTAAAATCAACTTGAAAGTTTTTTGCGACCGTAAGTAAAATTTTATTGTCTAATATTCAACGTATTGGACATGAAGCTTATGTTTTTTCAGAATAGACCTTTATATTATCTTAAAGTATGTACTTTTACCTACCGCGTGCAGTACCTAACCTTACGAATATCTCAAACGTGTCGGACATGAGCAGGCTGTTTGAAGTAAAAAAATGCCCTCGGGGCACGTTGTCACGAATTTGATGGGAATCTATATTGCGAATCTTTGGATGACGATAACGAATAAAAATATTTTATGTTTAATCACCGACATGATTATCCTTTCTAAAAAAAGGCATGTTAAATCGATACTCGCATCTCTCGAAGTCTTCTCGAAAGTCTCGAATTGCTTTGTTGGCTCTTTTCCGCGATGCTGATTGATTCTGTTGCTGCGCTAACTTCGTGAGCGGCTGTCATACCATATTTTGACAGTTGTGTGTAATATTAAAGCTAAATAGCGCGCGCGAAGCGCGCATCTGTGATGTCTAGTAAAAGAAAAAATGTTTATCAATAAGTTGCGCATTCGAGTAGAATTCTTGCCTATTTAGATTAAGACGAAAACTTCGTGCTTTTTGTACTTTTTTGAAATAAAATAAATGTTTCTGTGAAGGATTTTACTTTTTTACATTGCAGCGCACTATAATATATTGATATTTACGTTGTATACAGTTTGGATTACATTTTGCATGCAATTACATTTGATGTGACAACGTGCCCCGGTCACGGGGCACGTTGTCATAAGCGACCTGTCGTTATTTATTGTTATGTAACAACTGTAGAGTAACAATCACACAAAATTCCATACTGTCCAATTGAAGCTGAGGGTTCACTCGAAATTTTGGCATATCAAAGTACTCTTAAATATTGAATGTAAAAAATACAAAAAATATTGAACCAAATGTGTGACAACGTGCCCCGGTCTACCCTACTATTACAATAGTTTTTTATTTCTACTTTAAAATAATTTTTTAAATATATAAAAATTTCTTTTATTAATAAAATTAGGAAATAATAAATTAGTAGCACAAATGGAGTTTTACAATCGACATAATGTCGACGGCAAACATCGCCATAATGAGCGTCATACCGTCAAGTTGGCGACAACATTGCTCGTAGTTAAACTCTTTTCTACACCACACAAGAGGTAGAGTTTAAGGCGCGTTTTTTTTTAACGTGGTATCTGCATTAAACCTAATCCACGGTTGTTATTTTCTACGAACATGGCGGTTCGGTTTCCTCTTACTTGATTATTTCAATAAATCAATTACATTTATATCTATTTATATCTTTTTCGTGCTTTTTTCCGTATTATTGTCATTATTTTTTATGTTGTAATTATTATTTTAAAATATTTTATTTTATTTAAAAAATTAAATTATTATTCTTCCGGGAATGATAGTAAAATTTTTTCATTAATAATTTTCATACAATGTCTACGCATATTTTTCATGTTTATCGAATATCTTTTACTAGATGGATCATCTCCTAGTGCTATAGATACAGCAAATGCTGCTGCAAATATTCCACAACGTAAGATCTGATTGCTTGGTTACTTTTTTAAATATTATATAATTTTTTCCAGATTAGGGTATTGTTTTTCAATGTATTTTGGTTCAAATAATGTTAGATCGTAATAAGAATGAGTATCAAAATACAAACTATATATATGAAGCATTCATATATATGAAGCATTAAACCATCATAGTAAATACAGTGCCAGTGCAGTTACCGCAATGCTGACCTCCGACAATTTGAACATCGGAAGTAAAGATCGGTTCAATCCAATGTAAATTCATTATAAAAAGAACATCAACACGAGAAAATGTAGTATATCTTTCTATTATCATCATAATTTCATTTAAAGGTCGATCATCTAACCACGAATTTTCTTCTAACACGTTCTCTTCAATTATTTGTAGCAGTGGATAAATAAAATTATCCATGTTGAAATCATTATTTTCAATTTTATTATCTAATATTATACATTTTTTTGGTACATTTGTATTTTTTTTCCTAGTATGTGAAAACTTAATGTTGATTGACAGTTCTTCTGAATTATATTTATTATCCTTATTAGAAATAAAATCTTCTTCAAATAAAGTCTTCACACTTGCTATTGGTATCTCACTTTGCTCGTTTAATCCAATAAAAATAGGTTTATGGTCTGAGAAAAAAGTTTCGTATACTCCAGCAGTATAATTAAATATTCGATCAGATATAAATATTACATCGATTTGCGTATTAAAATTTGTAGTTGAAACGTGCGTTGAAAGGGCACGTTTAAAATTTAATTTTTCTAAATGTTTTTCCAAAAATCCTTCATCATTATATGAATCGTAGTTGAAATCACCTATTACAATTTCTTTTCATTACCTAATGATTTGCTCAAAATATTACTTATTAATTCATAGGTAAATGCTGTATTAGTTACTGATGGTGACTTTTAAAACCTGTAATGACTTGCACTTCATTTACAGTTAGGAGTATTAAGTCAATATGTCGATGTTGTCTATTTATTGTTTCATCTTTTTGAATATGTCCATTAATATTTCCGTTTAGTTCTTTTCTTATAAAACATATTATTTTTCTTGTTGATCGTTTGTCATAATTATCTGGACGGAAAATAATATTAAATCCTTCTAATGTAAAATTATCTTTTGCTATTGTTTGTGTTTCCGAAAAAATTAAGAAATCAGCTTGTTTATACCATTTATTACAATTTATATTGGTAATATTTTTATTCAAAGATTGTACGTTCTGGTATATAATTTTTATTAAATTTTCTTTTATAACTTTTGAGTACGCTAATTCAAGAATTTTCTTTTGTTTAAGTCTTTCCAATTCTATTCTATTTCCAATTCCAAAGAATTTTCTGGGGATGGTTTTTTTGGAGGTATAAAACGACCCAAAATGTATAAATTTGATATTTTAGTTACTCTACTTAATGCTACGTACAACATTGATCTCGTCATACGATAATTATTTCTCAGATCAATGCATACTTTCTCACAAGTTTGGCCTCGGCTTTTATGAATTGTTAAAGCTTCAGCAGGCGTAATTGGGAACTGTTCTCTTATAATTTAGCTTATGTCGTTGTATCTGCAAACGTATTAATGGATTTTTATCGTCGTAGTGACAAGTAATGATTTTATTAATCCACTTTATTAACGTTTCATTTTTGTCATCATTTTCTTCATTATAAATTAAAGCATTTTTTGCAATATAAAAGATTATGCGTATGAACTGATCCTCTAGCTTAGAATTCTCTCCTCTGAAAGTAATCAACAACGTAATTTTCTCCAAATGGACCATGTTCATTTTGCAATATTGTCATAATCTGATTGAATCTTTCTTCTATATATCGTACACACGTTACCGGATCTTCCCTGATCAACTTTAGTTTTCTCTCCCATATACAAATTTATAGCATCATGAATGCTGATGTTTTTATTTTCTTGTAATTTGTATACAATTTTTAATAAATCAGGATTTTTGTGTTCACATGCAGAAAGGGTAATAAACAATGTTGGAACTCCACAACATTGTCTAATCATGCCAAGTAAATGCTTCTTCTTGCTTTCCCAATATGATTGTGAAGACCTCACTTGTTTTAAAAATCTGTATCCATCGTCATGACGGATAGAATCATTTTAAAAATTCTGATCTTTAATTTTTTTAACAGTTAAGTTTTCATTTCTCTCTTCACTCTCTTTAAGCAAATATTTAAATTTGACATTCCTGATCTTATGTTTCGGCCTGTATTACGAGCGGTATTCAGGTGTTATTGTTATTAAAGAATTTTACATTAAATTGTGATCCATTTTAATTCGTAGCCAACGTTTCGACCTACTTGGTCTTCTTCAGGGCAACTGTTGTTACATTCAAGTTAATAAAATTAATG
>NW_020227771.1:240910-265686 GCF_003070985.1 Temnothorax curvispinosus
TTTCAAACGAGTCTCTAAGTTATATAGAAGCTGAGATATAAATTTTTGAAAATGACTGAAAAATCGACTTTTTTCAAAATTAAAAAAATTCTCCAGCGGCCGGATTTGATCGAATCGGGCTCAAATTTTCAGGATCATCTCCTTTTCTAGTGTACTTTCGAGGAAAAAATCGGCATCAAAATCGGTGACCCACCCCTGCAACCTTTGGTCGAAAAGTAATGGATCTGCCCATATATATATATGTGTGTGTGCGTGCGTGCGTGCGTGCGTGCGTGCGTGCGTGCGTGAGTGCGTGCGTGCGTGCGTGCGTGCGTGCGTGCGTGCGTGCGTGCGTGAGTGCGTGTGTGTGTGTGTGTGTATAAAATATATGATAAAAGAAAAATGCGCAGACTAAGAGACGTTAATTTGATATTAATTATATATATATATCATATTAATCTCTTACTCATTTTTAATTACTTTTAATGTGTTTATATACTGTTACATTACTATTGTTTTTAATATTTTTAATATTTAAAATTATATTATTTTTATATTAAATTTATGTCTGATATTATTAAATAAAAATTAATTGAAAAATAGTATTATTAATATGTTATTAATATTAAAAATGCGATTAATATTTCTTTTTACAATTTTTGATAACAATAAATTATATGTCATAAGTTTGCTTTCTACCCCTATTTCATATAATTCTTTAAAATTTGGTTGATTAGTCCTAGCTTTATACGCGATCAAAGGTCCATATACGAGGTTTACGAAAACAAAGCTTCCTCCATGAGGAAGCAAAATTAATTGCTTAAAAAATAAATATGTATATAGGTATAAAAATAAATAGTTATAAAATCGATCTAATTAATCATTTAGACGAACTTATAAATCTATATAAGAAAAAAATGCAACGCGGTTACTACTCTATGAGACACTTTATGAGATATACTTTTCCTTTCGCTTATACTTATACGATCGCTGTACTACGATCGAATTTGCGCTACAGTTGTCACTTCAGAAAAATCAAAACTTTGTTCTTTCCCCACCACGAGGCAAAGGAGCCATTATTACCTGAATACTAACTGACGAAAGTTTCTGCTCGGATCTCTTTAACCAAAGGCAGTAAACTACGGTTAATACTTGTATATGCAGAATAAAGAAAAGAATTGATTTAACCAAAAAAAATATATAATTTTACTCCAACAAGTCATCATTCATGCAGCACAAAACATTCCAACATTATTACTACAATATTCATAAAAAAGATAATGTACACTCTCAGTTATTCGACAGTTACTATATAACAACCACTTTTTTAAATCACCACCCTCACGGAAAAATATTACAGAAAGACTAATATAGTTGCAAAAAAGTACACGATAGTAATTATTATAGTAATTGCTATAGTTTTATGGTTTTTTTTTCCAAGTACAGTAGCTTTTTCTATAATGGCAAATTTTCACCCGCTACCTTGTTACCTTTGTAACGGATTCTGTCTATCGACAGGTAGAGACGGGATCAAAACCCTCTTCACTGACTGCAAATCATAAAGGTCACACTGGTCACACATACATATATACTAGTGCTGTTACTAGGCAGCTGTTGCTATGGAGTACGCAATGTATGCTCCAGCATAGGGCGCAAAATTTGGAGGGACGCATAATTTTGATTGAGTATCGACAATAATTTTTAAAGTGTTTAAAAACATGTGAAAATTAACCACTCGGTTTGCAATAACCCGCCCCTACTCGGCTCAATACCGCCCGCAGATTATTAAATGTTTTCGATGTTACTTTAAATTAATGCAAAACTTTAGAATACCTTTCTGCAGTTACGCGTTGGAACGTACTGATAAAAAAATTGTTGATATTTTTGGGACTACAATTGCGTAGTAACATAATTATGGTAGGGGTTACTATTTGATAGTTGTTATTGCTATAATATTAGTAAATTTAACCTTACACTGAGAAAAAAATCGTTGCAGTTATCATAACTTAACTATAATTTATAGTTGCCACCACTATAATTTTTTTGTTGTCCTGCAACAATTTTTTTCTCAGTGTAAGATTATATTTACTAATATTATAGCAATAATAACTGTAAAATAGTAATCCCTACACTTAGGAAAAATGTTTTGTTGTACGAACCAAAATTTTGTAACGACAAAATAATTTGGTTAAAATATGCCCAACAAAACTGTTCAGTTGTTGTAAATAAATATCTTTGTTGTTTATATTTTGTTCTTATAACGTAATGCTTTTGTTATAACAACCAAAAATTTTTAACTATATGAATTTTGTTATAGAGAACAAAGCGTTTGGTAATGTAAATTGCTTTACATGTGTAATGTATATTGCAATTTGGTAATGTATATTGCAAGTATTATAATATTCTGTTAGTACATAAAGTTTAAATTTTAATGCATATATAGAAAAATAAAATTGTACTTATTGGGCATTATTTTATTTTATGTAAAAGAAAATTTCATTACTAGTAGTTTTACGGGTAAATAACTAAAATCTTTAATTTTTGTATGTGAAGTCTAAGAACAAAATCATTTAGTCCGCAGAACACATCAGAAAAATACATTTAACAGAAGTAACTAAATCTTTTGTTATAAAACAGATATTTGGTTGCTGTTAAAAACGTCTTAACTAAACAGTTTTGTTGAAGGCAATAATTTTTTTTCTAGTGTACCATAATTATTTTACTATGTAATTGTAGTCGCAAATATCAACAATTTTTTTATCAGTGCGCGCGAACAAATTTTAGCGTAGAAGTGCATAAGACAGTCGTAACGTCACCTCTCTTATCAACCCACAATTAAGTTTCAATTCTTTATTTCGAGAGAAAAATAAACACTCTTCTGCTTATAAGATATCAAGTTGCAACTTTTCAAGATACGACATTATGATTATAATAAAATTCGCTGCTAAACTTTCTTATTTAGCGATAATAATTGAGCGACTATTACTTATTGTCAGAGATATTTATTGCAATTATCTGATGTTAATTAATGCTAAATTGTTTATGCTACACGATACAAATTTAATCTTAAAAAAGAATTTAAATTATATTTTAGACGTATTTAAAAAATGTTAACAATTAACTTCTTGATATTTTCATCCTGCGCGCAAAAACCTATATAAATAATAACTGCATCCTAATGATAATTTAGTATCAAACAGAAATTGTAGGATAATTGAGTTTAGTTTATGCATACATCTCTTTTATACTTACATATATGTGTTCATTTTTATTAATTAATTTATTTTTTACATTATTATGCAAAAATAAATAAATATTTATTTAGATTATTTATTGTTTGCATAATAACGCAATAATCTTTAACAAACCTATATATAGGTACACGTAATACTATTCCTAAAATGCAACGTCATCGAGAAAGAACAGTAACCTGATATTTCTGGTCCTAAATCTATAATTTTGAGATTTCCGAAAAAAATTTCAAAAACTTTATTTATATATGTTATATTTATATATGTTACCTATTTAAAAATATACCGGAACAGAAAATTATACAAATTGTATATAATATTTACTTTTTTTCTATGTTATTTTTCCGCAACAAGTTTTGTCCTTTAAATTTTATTCATTCATGAATATGAAATTCAAAATCTAAAGTACATAAGTCTATTAATTTCTTGGACACAGTCATTAGAAATGGCAATAGATTATTGACTATAATTGGTACCGAAAACTCACTGTTTCGGGCCGATACGTGTATATATTAATTACTTTTCCAGCTACTCGCAAAAATATAAGGTGTCTTGTTAATCGCGTAATTTTATTTTCTGACGAACAGTTTTATAGCTCTAACGTTGAAATTATTAAAGGTATCTTTTAAATAACTGTTTTCCGATACAATTAATTAACAAACACGTTAACAGAAGATTAAGAGAACTCGGAAACAATAATACACTTAGGCCGGTATTCATAATCAGATCTTATTTCAAAACCGTCTTAAGTAATATCTTAAGATGCTAATACGGCTCTGTGATTGGTTAATGACATCTTAAAATTGTACTTAAGATGGTCTTAAATATAAGAACCGACTATGAATACCGGCCTTAGTGCTAGTGATAATACGAACGATAAGACTTTCGACGTTTAGAAATATATACCGATCCCGTGTATTAAAGGCCTAAGTGAAATGTTTGTCTTAATTACGTTAAATCAGCTTTTTGACAAGTCCCGCGCACGAAAAGCTATATAAAATAACATTGCATTCTAATGATAATTTAGTCGATAATTATTATCGAACAGAAATTGTGAAAAAATTGAGTTTAGCTTATGCATACATCATCTCTTTTATATTTACATATATGTGTTTATTTTTACTAATTAATTTACTTTTTACATTATTGTGCAAAAATGAATAAATATTTATTTTTTTATTTATTTTCCGCATAATAACGCAATCTTTAACAAACAGCGCATAGACTTACAAATAACAAGCATCAGAATTTATTTACATTTAACTAGCAAATAAATAAACACGTGAAATATGTGAAATCATCAAATTGAAAAGAAATATTAACAATAATTGAAATGGCATAACCCTTACTTGAAACCTTTTACTTGAAGAAAAATAATTTCGCAACATTTATGTATTGTTGGCAAGAGAAAAATAAGGTTTCTTTGTATCCATATACCTATTTTCTTCTGCATTGGTTTCCCAAAAACGTGCATGCATTCAAAACTCGGAGACAGATATAAACCTTATATGTATAGGTATAAGATATACTGTTCCTAGGCCGCTGTATTCAGAGTCGGATCTTATTTCAATCAAGACCGTCTTAAGTAATATCTTAAGAAGCTTATATGGCTCTGTGATTGGTTCATTACATCTTAAGATCGTACTTGACGGTTTAAATTTAAGATCCGACTATGAATACCGGACCTAGACTGCGTTCCAGAACCACGCTCTTAGGCCAGTATTCATAGTCGGTTCTTATATTTAAGACCGTCTTAAGTACAATCTTAAGATGTCATTAACCAATCACAGAGCCGTATTAGCATCTTAAGATATTACTTAAGACGGTCTTGAAATAAGATCTGATTATGAATACCGGCCTTAGCACTATGCTCTGTCCTTGTTCAACTTTCCGTAAGTAACAAAGATAGAACAACACTCGAGCGTGATTCTGGAACGCAGCCCTAGACTAGAATGAGAAAATGCAACGTCATTGAAAGCAAGAGAGTAACATGATATTTTTGGCCCTATAAATCTATAATTTGAAAATTTCCGAAAAAATTATGAGAAACTGTACTGTGTATTTATACACAGTAAAAAAATCGTGTGTACCTACATACCTATCGGTCCGTATGTTAAAATTTTCTTGTGTTACATTTATGTCAACGTGATAACTTAACACTTTATGTATGTCATTTAAAAATTAAATATTATTTTGAGTTCTTCTAACACAATTATTTTAAAAAGTCAACACGTCTTAACATTATTTTAACATAAACAAAAGTGAAAGTAAATCTTCAAATAATCGTAAACTTTGACATACAAAATAATTAAATATATTAAAATTAAATGTTTCAATTACACATAATTCAAGTTAAAATAATTAATATTATGTGTTAATATAACTTGAAAAATAAGCGTTTATTTTAATTACTGAAATGTTGATATAACTCAAAATAAAATATACATTTCGTAAGAATTACATTAAATGTATTACACGAGAAACTATAATATTAACCAGTAAAATATTCAAAACAACATTTCTCTTAAATTGAAATAATTGTTTATTCGAATGCTAGCCAATCAGCAGAAACCGCTAAGAGCACGAACCTCGCACTTAGCTTGTCTGTTATTATTACATTATACACAGTAAAAAATAAAATGTTAATCGTAACATTTTTCAAATGTCCCAGAAAGTCCACTCTAAATTTTATGTTAAAATAACTCATTCATCGTGTGTTACTTGTTGACAAATTAGAAATGTTAATTTATTGACACTATATTTTATATTTATGTGTTCTTTTTTAACTTTAAGTATAATGTAAAAATAACTTGTACAAAATGTCGATATAACACTTTGCTTCGTCTGATTTAATGTAACTCTTACGAAATGTATATTATACATTTTATTTTGAGTTATATTAACACATATTTTAGTAAATTTGATTATTTTATATGTCAAAGTTTACGATTATTTGAAAATTTACTTTAACTTTTGTTTATGTTAAAATAACTTTAAGACGTGTTGATTTTTTGAAATAATTATGTTAAAAGAACTCAAAATAATATTCAATTTCTAAATGACATACATAAAGTGTTAGTTATCACGTTGACATAAATATAACACATAAAAATGTTACGAAAATAATAACATAGCTGTTGTATGTTAATTTTACATTGAAATAATAGTCAAATCTTGGTAACACAAGAAAATTTTAAAATTTGGACGCACGATTTTTTACTGTGTAGGTA
Organism: Temnothorax curvispinosus; assembly: GCF_003070985.1. Classification (NCBI taxonomy): domain Eukaryota; kingdom Metazoa; phylum Arthropoda; class Insecta; order Hymenoptera; family Formicidae; genus Temnothorax; species Temnothorax curvispinosus. Next base: position 247,371 of record NW_020227771.1, read on the forward strand.
CTTAAAGTCAAAAGAACAAATATAAAAGTTAGTGTCAATTAATTAACATTTCTAATTTGTCAACAAGTAACACACGATGAATAAGTAATTTTAACTTAAAATTTAAAGTGGACTTTCTGGGACGTGTAAAAAATGTTATAATTACATTTTATTTTTTACTGTGTATGTTACCTATCTAAAAATAGACCGAAAGAGAAATATATAAATTGTATTTATTAATTTTCTGTTATTTTGCCGCAAATTTTGTCCCTCAAATTTGATTTATTCGTAAATATAAAATTCATATTAAGGCCTATTAATTTACATATAGATATATAATGTTCTAATAATAATTCTAGAAGGAGTCATCGAAATAATTAAACAGAGAGAGAGAGAAGAGAGAGAGAGAGAGAGAGAGAGTCAACAAAATTATTAGTTATAGAGTTAAACAATTATTAAATATAGATAAATTTTTTTTAGTGCAATGAGTTTATTTTTTTTATCACTTTTCTGATGCGCTGTTTAAATTCGCAGTTTATAATAAAATATTTGATAATTTTGATAACATTATATTGCACTCTTTGTAAAATACTATTAGTACATGATATAAACAAAATATACGTAATATTGGAGAAAAGATGAACAAAGTTGGATATTGAAAATAGTAAAAGGATAAGCATAAGAAACTTCTTTAATTAAACTGAACACAAAGAATCTTGCCTATTTTGAGCTCTTCGCGTTTAGTAATAAGTTGCATATTATTCGATAACTACAGTATAATAAGCTATGGAAATGTGATATTTGCTGCCGCCGGAATAAGCTGCAAATCCTTTAAGAAAATAAAAAGTTAAGTTTTCTTCATCTGACTATTCTAATGAAACAAAAATGTTATTTGCCATTTTCCTACCATTTTTCTATATGTCTACTCCTACTTTACTCCATTTGCACACACATCACCTACTAGTCCTACCATCCTCTCCTTCACGGTAGAATACGATAACTACTTACATAAAAAGCTCGATAACTTCGAAACGGCTGACTTGGGCTTTGGAGCGAATAAAATTGTAGTGTTTTAAAAAGGTCTCGAGAGGAGCTATAAGAATATGCGATAAAAAAATAGGGAGTCCATCCAGAAAAAAGTTCTTTTATTTTATTGAATAAATCATAAATAAACGATACATATCCTGATTGATTACGCTGATCATTTTGTCTCATACATCTAAAATTTGCGTAGTTTCTTAATTTTTATAACTTTATGTGTACGATATCTAATTTATTAGACGCGTGCGTAAATATCTCGCAAGTAGCAAAAAATGACAGACAATTTATACAATTATGTCTACATTTAAAATTCATGTGGTTCTTATGTTTTTGAATACATTCAATTTTTATACACGCGCTTATCTATATTTATATTGTTAATTTATATTTATTTATATTTTTTATACTATTATGTATCCATATTTATATTATTATTACTATTATTTTTTATATACATTTGCTTTATTTATATTTAAAGCTGTTTATGAACTACGAGCCTCTGCTAATTACTGTATGAACGGCCCTGAATCTGTGGGGTCTTTTTCCCCTCCTTTCTCAGTGGTCCCCACTCTCCCCATTCGATACGCAGGGCAGAACAGGCTCAACTTAACAGGCACGAACTTGTTAGTGCAGGTCAAACCTGCGTACAGTGATGTGCGGAGAGTGATCGGAAGATACCAGTTCACGTAGATACCAGTAGATACAATTGCAGAAAGAAAACGAGCAGGCCGAACGCGTTCATCAGTGACCAGTGTTCAATCTCACAGTGCAGTGCTTGGATTCATTTTACAGTAATCGATTTGTCACCTATGCTGTCGGTCTGTCTTCACAGCGTTAGCAATAACATTCTCAACATGAGCGAAAACAAAAAAATGGTAAGTCCGTGATAAAATCAGTCTCATTATTCAGATTGCCGGTCAGATGTATTCTGCCAAATACAGAAATATCACGATTTATTTGTCTGATCTTGGGATTTGGACTTCCGGTTTTTGTTTGATAATGATATTTTTTCGCTCGTGCTTGCATGCGGAGTGACAAAGAGCAAGGATCAAACCTGAATTGTTCGCTCAACGGGCGACTGCTTTATCAGTAATAATAAGCTATAACCGGAGAAATAACAGTGTGATTTGAATATATATCTCAAATTGACGGTTTTTGCATGACCCCCGAATCACGATCAATCGATGAAAGATACATAGATGTAAACGTTTCTTCTGTTATACTCCGGACTGATACACAATATCATGGCACGTGCTCTGTTTCAACAAGTTTCCTCGAGTATCACTCCGCGTGCGTGGTCTCGGCATTTAAAAAGAATCGGGACTATTCCAGTGAAATTGCATGTAGAGTTGATTTTGATGAATTGTATATAAATTATTGTTGTTAAAGTTAAAATGTCTTTCTTTATCTATAGAATGTAATCTCAAAAAAGGAAAAAAATCAGTTGCTCGATCTAAAATTAGTTAATTCGAACTCTTGGTTTATAATTCAGTCTATAAATAGTTCACGATAAATTCTACAAATGACAATATATTTGTGTCGGTCGCTTATGTCTGTTGATGATCCCCATTATTCGCGAAGGACAAACCGAATAATATTTATTTACCATTAATACGATAAAATTAAGCAAAATAATAAAAATAAAGATTAAATAAATTAATATGTTTAATATAAATATGTATACATATAAATATTTATACATATAAATATATATATAAATAATAAAAATAACAATAGTATAATAAACATATATAAATAATAATAATAGAGATTTTTAGTTATGCGTTTGGCACGACTCAACTTCTGTACTTGCTTTCAATTCTCTAAAGTCCTTTCATCTCGAGAATGATCGAGAATGTTCTGGAAGATGATCGACTTGTTTCTAACTGGCGACCGATTTCCGGACCGATTCGGTTAAAATCTCGAGCTGAGATAATTGCACAATCCATGTAATCCGTACAAATCAGTTTTTTTCTCTTTTGAGATTACACATTCCCTAGATAAAGAAAGAAATTTAATTAACCTTAACATCAGTAATTCATGTACAATTCATCAAAATCAACTATTGCATGAGTTAAATATGTAGGTCCGGAAGTATGTTCCGGGACTTTTATTTTTGATATCGGTATATTCCGGGACATTTGGCAGTTTCCAGGACTGTCCTGGAAAAAATTCATGTCCTACGGCAATTTTCGGGACAGTTTTTTGAATCTGATTACATATACGTATATGCGTTATATTCCAGGACTGTACATTTCAAAAAACGTAAACAGTCCCGGAACATACCTCTGGACCTACATATATGTATATATATGTATATATATGACCTATATATATGTATGTATATAAAAGATAATATATTACTCACTGCCGGCTAAAAGTTTGAATTGAAAATGTCTACTATGCTAAATAAAATAAAATTTATGCATTATAATTTAACAACATATTTTTATCATTTTATTAATTGTTTTATAATAAAATAAAAAATGATATATATTTTTATATAAAGTTTGATACTTATTTATGTAAGTCTTATTATTTGTCTATGTGATGATGTATCATGACATGCATAAATTACCTATAAATGCGAAGGTGAATGCAATTCGAGTTTCAATAATACAACGCGAAAAAATAAAGTCTATTTGTTGGACAATTCGTGGAATTACGAGAGGCAGTGGGAGGCATTGCACACTTTCTCATTACAGCATCAACTATTTGTGAATTCATCTAGATGATACTCTGGTTCCAATTCTACGCTTTCTAAAAACGCTTCAGCTATCATTTCAAATTTTTGAAGTTTCGTGCAATTTATTTCACTTAAATTTAAATCTACAACGAAATATCTTATAGCTGGCAAATGAAATTAGTACATAATTATGCAACTCGCATCGCAGCGCATTATTAAAATAATTTTATTAATTTATAAAAATAGCTTTATAAAGAAAGTATTTTTTATAACTCTTGAAAATAGTAGGCACAATGATTTTCAGAATGTATACATATAAGCATATAATAAATTCTTTATCATATAATAAAACGTTCGATAAGTAATTGATAACTTTATTTTACAAGTCTTAATAATAGTGATGATTTGTTGAAAAATAATTCAAAGTGATCCTCAATTCGCTCCTCAAAGATTTACTTTTTGGAACAAAGATGCGTGGCAGAACGAGTAGCGAAGCAACGTCGCAAGCTTGAGCGCGATTTCATCATCTTTCACGGAGGAGCGGAGAATATAAACGACGAAAATACAAAAGAAATTCAAGAAAAGAGAATCGAAAAAGAGAGGGGATGACGTACTCGTGGTTCATATTGAGCAATTACACTGCATTTATTCTTTATTCCCGATATCGCACGTCGACGGATGTGGTGGGATCTAGTCGCTGTGACGTCACGAATGACCGTCATAGCTTCCCTTGTCGTATGCAAAAAAAATCGGCCACCTGCGGGAAAATAGAGTTATCCGCAAAGCAGAGGAAAACGAAACGTAAAAGGTATCTATAGGTCGATTATTGGGGATAAGAAAGGGAAGACACTTTTACAGCTTGCCAAAATGAACCAATGCCGTGCGAAAGGCATGAGTCATCAACTGCTCTCTCGCGGCTTTTTCTCTTTGGAGCGGATCGGGCCGGAACCGGAAATCTCGCAAAGCTGGTGCACGCTTCAGGACAAGTGAATGCTCCGAGATGCGCATTCTTGCATGCGCGTGGTCACCTATAATGCGTCTCAATTTATCGATGGCATAACAAATCGCATCTATTCTGTCCCAGCTGATAGCTAATAATTTTTTACAAGTTATTTCTAAATGTTTTATAAGTTAATTATTTTAAATGTTTTTTTTTTTAGCGAAATTGTCTACTATTTTAGAGTGGAAACTAATTATACGCATTTAGTATTTTTTTTTTTTTTAATATTTTTTCTAACAAGAAAAAAAATCTACATCGATATCTCTAACGAGGAGACTTACGGAAATGTAACTCACCGATTTTAATGAAACTTGGCATACTTGTAGAACATCGAAAAATAATCGACACGTATTTTTTTATTTCGGCAATGGTGCGGGTTTAAGGGGAGGTAAGGTAACCGTTCAGAGGCCCAAAAAATGCATGAATTTCAGGAATTTTTTTTTTATATAAAATAAATGAATTTGAAAAAAACTTTTAAGGGGTTTTATTCTTGTACTGTTACATAAGAAGTTATTATTTTTTCACGTCAAAATAACAGCTCTTGCTTCCACGCCATGAAGCTACAAACGACGTGAGTTTATGCGCGCGAAGCGCTCCACAGCCTTGCCAGCTAATCTGAAACAAAAAACACAAAAAATTTATTAAACTAGACTAAATTTGGAAGGCCTTATGGTTTTCCGATTTTTAAAAAACCCCCGGAAAACAAAATGGCAGCTATTTGAAAAAAAAACCATTTAACGGAAACAATGGTTTTTTTTTTCAAATGGCTGCCATTTTGTTTTCCGGGGGTTTTTTAAAAATCGGAAAACCATAAGGCTCCCCAAATTTAGTCTAGTTTAATAAATTTTTTGTGTTTTTTGTCTCAGATTAGCTGACAAGGCTGTGGAGCGCTTCGCGCGCATAAACTCACGTCATTTGTAGCTTCATGGCGTGGAAGCAAGAGCCGTTATTTTGACATGAAAAAATAATAATTTCTTATGTAACAGTACAAGAATAAAACCCCTTAAAAGTTTTTTTCAAATTCATTTATTTTATATAAAAAAAAAATTCCTGAAATTCATGCATTTTTTGGGCCTCTGAACGGTTACCTCCCCTTAAACTCGCACCATTGCCGAAATAAAAAAATTCGTGTCGATTATTTTTTGATGTTCTACAAGTATGCCAAGTTTTATTAAAATCGGTGAGTTACACTTCCGTAAGTCTCCTCGTAAGTAAACGTAATGTGTTTTACACTAATAGAATACATAGCGAGGCTTGATCAACCTAAATTTTGTTAAAATCGAGATTTGATTTATGTCTAATAAAGTAAACTAAACGTATATTATAAAACCCGAGAATACGACTATAAATGGAAATAGGTAAAAGAAGAAAGAAATGTCATCAAACATAAAGTTGAAAATAGTTTCTACCTTTATTGTAGTTTTTTTTAGATGAGAATGCGGAGTAAACAGCCCCGTTTAAACTCATTCTTCTGAAGTCGAAAAGCAAAAGTGTAAATATAACGCATACTTAGGGATAGTGAAAGCAATTTTTTTCAGGATCATTCATTCAATTTCGTGCAATTTAAAATATTTCAAGATTCAAAAAAGCGTAAAAAAGGCAGGGCTCTTGATTGAAATTTACCAAACTCTTTATCTTGAAGACTTTGTTATAACTATAACTTATAAAAGAAAACAAAATGACATTATTGTACTTAATTCTGATAGACAATAATTTATCTTTTTACTGTCTGTATGCGTGATGCAAAAATACGAAAATCGAATAATTCTCTCTCTAAGAAATTACGAATTACGAAACTTGAAATGCTCATGATAACTGATTTTTTCAACATTCTCGAGTGCGTGACCAATATTGCACTCATCAAAAACATTTCCCATGAAGGAATTAATATTATAAAGCTATTTTAAATCTCCAATAAGTCATCACACTTCAGACTTCAGACAAACGCGTAAGCAAACGATATTTACCCAGGTTAATATTTATTTATAATCGAGTTTATCAAGAACAAACTATTTATTCTTTATATAATAATCAATTCAAAACATAAACATCGAAGGAATCACTATTACGTTCGTTATCAAATCGATAAGAAGTAAAGATCAACACGGAAATGGTATTTCAAATGTAAAAAATGTATGTATGCGTAGAACACAACTGATTTTTAATTGAAAATTTATCTAATTGAAAAATAAATATTTACCCGTATCAATATCATTTTGGTAAGAATTAAATTATTGACCTAACCTAACCATACCGTACTCGCGTCAGGATCGGGTGGGGTGGTCAGGAAACTATCATTGTCAAAATCAGAATAAGCGTTCCATTTCTTCTTTTGCTACAAATCTGTAATGAATTAACAATCGTTTTGCAATAAACAAATATTCTGTTGATTTATATGCATATGCATGCACACGCATGTTGATTTATATGCATATGCATGCACACGCACTCATAAGCGCGCGCGCGCGTACACAGAATGAGTCACCTAATTGTAGCTCTTGTTTTGAAGTAGAAGAAAAATGGTAAAGGACGAAATTGAATAATCTAACAATCTTCTTATGAACTCGCTTTTTTCACAAGGTAAGTTTTCACAAGGTTTGTGGAAGGATGAGAAAGCGCAATTAAATTTGTGTTACGTAATTTTTTACATAAATTGATCCATACAAATATTCCGTATAATAAAAATATTAAGATATAGTTATCAAAAACGCAATAATTTAGGAAATATTTATATTTTATTCTGACATACTTTAAGGAGGTTCGATGGCTACAACAAAATGCAGAGTTTCATGAAATTTTAATATGTTGTTCTGGAATGCAAAATAGAATTATGTGAATTTTTTGGAAATTTTTCATCGTCCCGTTTTGAAAAAAATCTATTCCAAAAATTTAAAAAGTACAATTTTTGGAGTAGATTTTTTTCAAAACGGGACGGTAAAAAATTTCCAAAAAATTCACGTAATTCTATTTTTTATTCCAAAACAACATATTAAAATTTCATGAAACTGGCTGCATTTTTAACATAGGTTCTTATGGGAAATGACATATTGCGCATACCTTCAGAATGAAATAAGTGCCAGAAAAAATGCAAATAATAAGGAAAAAAATGCACATGTAACTTAATAATTTACAAATAAATGAGCGAAAGAAAGGGGAAGGTTACCGCACATTTCGTAGAAAAATTAATTATTAAAGCATAAATTGCTTGATTTTTCGTCTGCTAGACTGCCATGGTCGTGAACGACGTGAACAGCAGCACGCACTATACACGCAGCGACCAATCAGAGCAATTCCCTTCTCTCCCACTACTTCAAACGCTAGTGCGCTGTTGCCAGAACCCCCGCGTCCCACTACTCCCCCCCCTCCCCGATGAAGCCATCGAACCTCCTTAACATAAAATATGAAATATCTTGAAAAAATACACCATAAAAAATACCATACGGTACGGAGAACGTGTAACTTAATTTCTGTAACTACCGCTGAAGATGGCTCAAAACTGAGCCGAAACGTACGGATCGATGTAATGTATCAAAACGACGAATAAATCACTTATTTCTGATATTACGCACTGTGATCTGAGTCTGACTTTCATAGCCTTCTCCTATTTTAATCTCGAGGGTCCTCATATTACTTTATTTATTATTTTGACTTTTCTTTGATAAAATTTTATTATGTTCTTTGAAGGAGTATAAATTCTTCTTTTGGAGTACATAGTACATGATAAAGACTCTTTCTAAAATTTGTACATTTTAAGACTATTATCAAGAAAATATTCTTTCTTAAAGACAACCGTTACTTACTAAAAAAAAAGTAAATTGAGTAATCGCTTTTTTAAGCAGCACAATTGATATTTTCCTGTATGCATGTACACACGTATGTACATACGTACGCACAAAAAAATGTTCTATGTTGTTAGAAAATTTTATTTCTATTTAAAAAAAGGAGAGAAACTATCATCGCTTAGGACAGGGGCCCGGCGTTACGCGCCGCTCGTGCGAAATCATCGCCGCTTGTAGTAAACAACTGCCCGCGCGCCGACCGCGGGGCGGCCGCATCTCGCCGCGCGCTTGGATTTGGCGGAGGGCGGGCTAATACGACGATTTTTAATCATTAATAACTCGTCAACTATTGCGAAAATTGCAAAATGGTACATGACTTTTCGACTCAGTTTGGCTCGCTCTATCTAAATATGAGAAAAGTACCAAGAATTCAGGGGCACCCTGTATATAGACATATACACACAAAATAAAATATTCATTACGTGATGTGTGCGTGCATATGTTAACGAAATAATATTTATTTATTGCAGCGCAATTGGTAATTTACGGTAATTTATAATAGATAGATAGTCGAAGAATGTGATGAGAAGGCACACAATCTAATTTTTATATTTTATAACAATTTTGTTATAATGGGTTATTTGTTTGTGTTTGTGTATGTTGCTAATTTTATTAATAGATAATTAAAATGATATGATAATGAATTATATTTTGCCAATTTTACATTCGTTTTTATTTGAATTACTAATAACTTGATCCGCTTTCTCTCTTATCATTAAATATTCACGAATTAAAAAAAATAGTTTCGACTGTTAAGTTTTCTTGAATTCGCGCTAAGCGATAACACGTGTTTCTGTTGCAGGAATCTAAATCATGCGAGAATAACAAAGATTGTGACTTGGACTATATATGCTTTAACAAACTGTGCGTAGATTCTACGAACTTTTGCTCGCGATTCAATCGTATAAAGGGTGAGGTAAAGACCATCAACGGGCAAAAATGCGGACCTTGTAAGACAGGGTAAGATTATTCTTCTTTTTCTTGATTGTGGATTTTTGACTTCACGGTCACAGACGTCACAGTACCGTGATTTATCTCATTGTAAGATCTGATGGAGAAAGAATTCCAGATTATCCAGATTATAATATTCTCTAAATTTCCAAATATTGATAATTTTCTATTTTTTCCTCATTGAGTCCTTTGTGAAGTATTCTTTATGCAAAGACACTTCGTGTTTTGAGTCTTCTTAAGGAGCAATAACAATGGAAAATTAAACACTTAAATATATGTAGGGTAACAAGACTGGAAATCGAATCCCAGGTATTTTACTTAACAAGCAACCGTTCTATATTACGAAGTTATTCAGCATTCCCAGTAAAATTACTGCTGCATTTTGTTATACACTATTTGTCACTGCATACAAACGACAAAGATCATTTGTTTGCGTGTTAAATCATTGTTGATTGCTTTATCAGCAAATTTTATTTGGCCGCTTATTTACAAATCTTATTTAATCGCTCAATAAAATTTGATCTGATTTTTACGTGCCTTTCTAAAGAAAAGATATTCCTAAATGAGGCAAAAGAATCTGTATGATCTGCATGATGAATTCGAAAAAAACATCTGTTGCATTTTTATCAGACAAAAGATTATAGCTATTAGCATAATACTTTGCTCTTTATTAGAGTACTAAATAAGTGAACAATTGCTCTTTTACTTCATTTCTTTTTTCATGTTATATAAGAATCTTTATGAAAGCAACTTACAAGAAAAAATAAATTGTTTAATAAATTTTATTAATTTGAGAATATATTTTTATGATCGTTTATCAGGAATATCCCAGGTAGCAGAGTGACATCAAATGACGTATTAATTCCGTCTTAATGACGTCACTATATAACGTCTTAAAGATGTCTTTAGACGTCATCTTGCTACCTGGAATGATGAGCGACGCATGCAAATGTAAAATATCGTGGCAGTTCGAATGACCGATGCGTCATGCGTCACAGAGTAAACATTTGATTAGAACGGTGTCGCATGACTGTAATTATCAATGTCGAAGTGAATGTAACATCTAGACACAACGACGTCTTTTACACACATGTCGCATGTGCAGAAGATGTTTTAAAAACGTCTTCCTTAAGATACTTTTAAGACTTTACAAAAGACTTCTTAAAAATGTCTTCAAGACTTTCCGAAGACGTCTGAAAGTTATCTTTTATAAGATATTTTTTGGAACATGCACAAAAATATTTACATTACCGGTTAATATTTATAGATTAAAATACATGTGACATGGCCAATTGAGATATAACAGCCTATAAAAAATATTTTTTTCCAGCTAATTTAGTACTTGTCAGATATTTATTTGTATTACTTTAGTGTCGCGACACAATTAAGGCAAAGTTATTTGAACATGCATTATAAGAAAGAGCTAGAATACAAAACAGAAGTTGGAATTGTCTAAAAAAAATACATTAGTATATCAATAATTTAATACTTACATATAACTTTGATAACAATAAAATTGCATGTTGTAATATACATATAGAGTACATGTTATCAGAGTTATGTAAATATTAAATTTATTTATATACCGATTTATCACGCAATACTAGCTCTTTTTTCGTATTTTTCTTCTTATTAACGCGTTTCCGTATTATTAAGTTTTATTTTACAATATTTATAAAAGTGGTCGTTTAAATTAATTAAAATAAAACGTCTATAAGACGCCTCAAAGACGTCATAAATTCTTTAAGACGTCGTAATATTCTCTGTCAGAGCACCTATACTCGATATGTTTTTACAAAAAATTATCCTTCATTTTCTTTGTTTAAAGATTCAGCAAAGAAATACTCGCGGACGGCAAAGAAAATGATTTTTGTCAAAAGAACGTTACTGACACAAAACCCTACTATGTAGGTGAGTATATAATGCTGCTACTTTTAAATTTATAATTTGTATGCGTATAAAATAATTGTCGTTTACTCGTTCTATTGCTAATTTCAATCATTCATTATATATTCTCTAGTTGAGGTAAAATTTATATGAAATACTTATATCCGTATCTCTTAAGATACACAACGTTTTTTGCTTCTTCCTTAATCATTCATTAAATTTTTTGTTCGCAGAATCTACAATGGACAATACAACGGATATAACAAAATTGACATTAATGATAATATTTCCAATCCTTATTGTCTTTATTACGATTTACTTATTAATGTGGTTTATACGTAAGTAAGAAAGGCTACTGTAAGTTTTCAGTTTTTATCTCTAGATAAACTCTTTATATGATTTTCATTCCCTTTACTCTCTTTTTCCTTTTTCCCTCCCTTTTATCTCCTTCCTCCCTCTCTCCTGCCTCTTTCTCCCTTTCTTATACTTTATGATTATTATAGATACTTCATACGTAATCGGTCATTTTAATGTCTTCTTTAGTTGTCAAATTATTTCAATATCCATATCCTAATATTGAAAGTCTTGTTGAAAGAGTGTTATCGAGTAAATATGGTGTATAAATGACAGAACAGAGATTATTTTTATTTATGCAACCGAAAACCGGTGTGTTTGGAGTGGTGGTGGTGAAACCGGTAGTAAGAGTCTTTAATGATAAATATCCTGATAAAAATGTGTCACATATCTATGTGAATAAACTTGCAGAGAGTTTTTAAAAACTTTCTACGAGTTGGAGAAGAAAGTTTTTAGAAACTGGATCTGTTCACAATATCAAACGTACAAATAATAGAATTTTAAACAAGCTTGCTTAAATTGAAGTTTTGGGGCATTTTGCAATGAAGAATTTCAAACACATACACACTTATTAGAATGTGGATATTAAAGTAATTTGAACAAGAAATCGTAAGCATTTTAGGAGCTTTGACCGATGGATTAATAACTATACACTACGGGATTACACAGTCGAAATATTAAGCAAACCTCCGAAGTTATGTTTACATTCTTGAGGTCGCTCGTATGCACGCACACATGTTCATACAAAGCTACAAGGCATGCACGTATTTTAACTTTTTCTAAAATTTTTTTCAGTAAAAAAAACATTAGAGAAGTAAGTCTTAAAGAGTGTTGGACGCAAAGTTATCTGCTTTTTTGAAAAATACCTCTTTCTATTTAAGAAGAAAAAGTTAATCTTGAAAGAACCTTATGAAAACCACGTAATTTTTAAGATTATCATTATTATACACCCCACTTAAAAATATACTTTTATATTCAACATTTTTTTATAGGATGATGCATATTAGAAGATGTTGAGATGGAAACTTTTTTCAAATAAACACCCTGTGTGTGCGTATGATTGCGTGCGTGCGTGCGTGGAGAGAAAGAGAGAGAGAGAGACTGATATTTACATTATTTATGCAAATAATATTTTATTATTAATAATTAAAAACTTATTTTCCTATTAGTCTATTGTTATAGTAACATGAAATAAATGCTCCAATGACTGAACTAATAAGAAGACGGATTCAACTCTATATCAACAATTATTGATTAATAATTAGTATTATTACTAAAAAAAATTAGTACATAAAACTTTGTTCTTTTTGACACAACCAAAAAATATTAACATAAATTTAGAAAAAAATACTTAAATAACATTTTAATACAATAATATTTTATATTACACCATTAGTACCCTAATAATTAGATAAGAGCAGGTTTAATCAATGATTGAGTGCTTATTAAGTAATACTATAAATAAACAAATTTTTCAAATAAAACTTCAAAAACATTTTGAAGATATTAATGTTTTAATTTCTCATAATAATTTTCTCGAAATAATGTTTGATGAACGTTTTTTATAAAAGATTTGTATTCTTTTCACTCACAAGTACGAACTCTTCTTTATAGACTTATGGAGAAGAAAGAATAAAAGAAAAAGTGATTTACACAGTTGTAAACTTTTGAAGGGTCTAAAAATAAAATAAAAGTTCTACACAAAAATAATAACATAAACTCATAAAGCAATACTTTAAAGTTAGATTTTTATTTCTATTTCAGGGTAAATTTATTATTATTTAAAAATATATTTAATTCAATGTCAAGAAATTTAATCAAATTTCTTTTATTTCTAGTAATAAATTAAGAACATTCACCCTTTATGAAATGAAATTAGTTGAAAGTTATTGTTTATAATCATTTAATTACTCGGACATATAGATATTAACAAATGCATTCTAACAATCGACAACTAAGATTTTGAATACTAATAATTGAGTATTGAAATTTTTCCTTAAATAAAAAATTTTCAATTAAATATATATTTTTTTTTACTTTTTTATTGATCAACCGCAAAAGGCGTATTACGTATTTAGATAAATATAGTACGGTACAGTAAAAAAGTTCGAAAATATAGATATTGTATCTTAATTACAAAGATAATAAGAAAATATGTGAAAATATAATCTGTCCTTGCGACATTCGAAATAAATCTTTCACAATAATTTTCAATCAAATTATATATTTTTATAATGCATTTATATATTTATCAAGAATATATAATGAACATTATATGTATTTATAATTTATTTCTATATATTCAATTTTTTTTAGTTTGTTATTTTTTGCTGAAAAACATTTTATTGTTGACTTTTCGTTCACTGTGGACATGTTCAGTCATTGGAACATTAATTACTTTATGTAATAAACGAATTGCATAATTTAACGTTTGTCAATATTGAACTTTGACGATCACTCAATATGTTTCAAATGTATCTTTTTACAGGCAATAGACGCAACTTTTTTACGCTGAATAATGCAGCAAATACTGAGCTTGCAATTACTGAGGTTGCAACTACTAATACAAATGACGAATTAACAAGTATTTCACTGGAAGAGCAAAGTAAGTATATTTATACATATTTATACATGTATGCACGCGCGCGTATTTGCACAAGATATCTTATTTTAATCGATAAAACACATTTCTCTGATACCAAACGATATTAGTAAAAATATTTTCTACACAAATAGTTTAATTTTGAGAAAGCCATGTTACGGATAACGCATCTTTATTTTAAATATAATTGCTTCTGAAATAGTTCTATTCCTTTAAATAAAAGAATATATGTTTTTTCACATAAATTTATTTTCATTATTATGTATAAAAATATTAGGATAAAAACATCAAAAAATGAATATTTTTTAAGTGAAATATTTCACATTTTATTTTCACATGAAATATGTGAAAGTATGAAAAATATAGAATATTTCATCTCTATTTTTCGATGATCTTTCTGAATACTTTCATACATAAGAAAAATCGATTCATGTGGGTAAAAAAACATATACCTCTCTACGTCTAACGGAAAAATATAAATAGATTAAGCTACATTTCTGTCATTCTACATAAAAATGTTAAGATACAATCATTGAAAATGAGAATTTTTGGAATATATTTCAACATATCATAATATATCTTGAGCATAAAATATCGCAATTCTTCTTCTTGATCATCTTACCTTAACACGTTTATCGTCATGATGTCATCAATGACCGATATTGAGTTTTCCGTTTAAGTCGCGTCAATTATCTTGACTCAACATTGTTGAGCATGCATGATTAACGTGTATAATTGTTTGTAAGATTATGATTTAGTAATGATAAAAAAGCATAACAAAATACACCAACAAATAAAGTAATATATCTATTTTTATAATATTATTATTTATAATATTATTACAAAATATTATAAATTTATTTTTATATTCCATTGTTCTTCATATTACAAAATAACATACTTAGCATAAACAAAAGGCCAACTAAAATATGATTAGCGACATACTAACACGTTAATATACTTTTACATGAAAAATGACTCGAAGATTCGGATACATGAAAAATGACTCGAAGATCCTATAACCAGATCCATATATATAAAATCGCAAACGTGAATTACCTGTATCTTCCAATCATTTGTAATCGTATTATGTAGAAATAATTTCTCTTTGACCAAGTGTTTAATAGCTTTTGACACTTTCTTAATATTCTGTATGTATGTATATATATTAACTTTGCTTATATATGGTGGAGAATTTCTATCCTATCGTCTTAATATACAGGATATTCCTTTAGGACTCTGCCATTAAAGACAAAGCAAATAATTTGAATATAAATAATAATATCCTGAAAAGCTATAGGGGAGACCGGGGCTAAAACGTCTACGGGATAAATCCGTCTAATCAAATATCTCGGAACCTGTATATTGCGCGAACTCGCTATTAACATTGTAAACACTGCTTATGGTACCAACCCCCATGTGACCAACGAAGTTTCGGAAGGTTATCTGCCCTGTTATGATTTTTACGAGGGCAAACGTGTTTTCGTGGTGAAAAGTGAAATTTTCTGCGCGTGGAAATTTGGAATATTTGCAATAATATTTGCTCTCTAAATCTCGAGGTACGTGATTATAAATGCATTCTGATTATAAAGAGTAATGCATGCTGAACACGAATCCAATATAAATGTCTAATATTTCATGGGCGATCAAACCTGAAACTGATTTATCCCGGGGGGTAGACGGTTTAACCCCGGCATTTTTGAGATTTCAATTTTTCCACCGTTGTCGTTTTTGCTCTATACCGGTTAAACAAAGCGACGTAGACAAAAATTTTCTATATAAATTTTGTAGCTAAAGGTTCACTTTTTACAGTGGTATACCACATTTAACTACAATTATTTATTTTGTTGTTAAAAATCGGCACCGAAAAAAAAATAGACGGTTTAGCCCTACCTTAGTAAAAATTTTTCTTAGAATTCTTCATATAATTTTTCAAAATTTCTTTATAAATCCCAGAATTGTTAACAATTTTTGTATAATTGTGTAACTTTTTAGGAAATTTGTACAAATCAGACATTTAAAGAGACATTTTATATGAGTTGGAACACTTCAGAAATGCTGAAAAACTCTACATCTATTCTAGAGTTCTTTGTACATGTGCATTCTGAAATATTCTAAGATTTCTCATTCTCTAATTTTTTAAGATACCTTATAAAATTTCAAGTGTGTATTCAAGAAATCTTCTAAATTTAAAATATTTTTAAAGAAAGATTCTTAAAGATAAGAGATATGAGAATTTTTTCACCAGAGCGGAGACAATTTCTAGAAACATTCAAGTAGTTAAATGTTTTACGCTTTAAAATTTGATAAGTGCTTTTCTAATAAATTGAGCATCAACTGCAGCTTGTGTAATCTGCATTCTGCAAATTACAAAGATAATAATTGATAACATATGTAGTCATAATAGATTGCTACTCTATAATAGATCTGTATAATATAAACTGCAAGAAACCATTTAATTTTTTAAAATAATTTTGTTCTCTGATAATGTGCTGTCTTATCTATCAGGCTATCTAAATTATTTTATGTAATACGCATAAATTAACTTGTGACCGACTAATCTGCGCGAAAGAAAACTTCGCTTTTTCATGAGAAAAACTGTTTAATGAAAAAAAAACTCACAGAGAATAGGATAACTTTCAAATAATGCTTTACATAGAACTGGCACAATGTTTGCACAAATTAATCATTTTCACATTACACAAATAACTTGCACTTCTTATAATCGCACGCCTGTAAGCTTTAAACGTAACACTTTATACGTAAATAGGTACATGTTAACGAAAACGGTAATTATTACGTTACAGTACGTCTATGTATATCTACAGTATATCTACGTATTTGAACGCTGAAATGAAAGTGCGAAGAATTCAGACCGCGGTAATTGTTCTGTATGAACGAAATGATATAAATTATCTATAATATTGCATATGCAATGGCTTTATATAATTCACAAACGTTTGTTATTTTTTTTAGGACCATTTACAGAGCTTGCTAAAGAGAAATGTTGTGACAATAATTACAGACGAACTATAAACAATGAATATCAAACTGCTAGAGTGTGTACACCACCACAGTATCAAGTTACCCCATTGAGGATTTGTGCTATCGTAGCAAGTGCACCTATCGTATCGTCTTCTGGTAATAACGTTCCTGGCGCAAATGTTCCTAACGAAGGATATATTGTAGGGCAATTACAAAACGATATTCCTGATAACCAGTCTACAATGTGAGTAATGGATAAATTTCTTATATTTTTCCTATTCAACGATTGATATCAGATTAATACTTAAACTATTTTATGCAAAATTCGTATTAAATAAGTTTACAATTAGAAGAACTTTTTGTTAAATGACAAAACATATTACAGGCAAACGACTATTACTGGACGGCCGGAAGTTAACATCGAACAGGAAGATAATGCCAGAAATACAACATTGCTGCAGACTTATTCATCAGATAGCGACACAGATCCTGAGTCGAATGAAAAGAATAACGCTGAAAAGAAAAGTGATATTATTATAAATCAAGCACTCAGTAATACTATTAATATGAGTGTGAATGTTATTCATTAATAGTTCATTCAAGTAGTTATGCAAATGAAAACGAACGTTAGTATTAATTATTATTATTTTTAATGTTAGATAAGTGGCCTTGTTAATGTTAAATCAAAACAGGTCTTGGATTCGATTCTGATCTGTATATACTATCCCAGACAACACTATGTCCAAAATCGGGACATAAAACATACAACAGGATATAAACGTACGTCTTAAAGATGTTTTAATACTATTTAGGATCCTGTGTACGTCTCGATTTTATACAGGATTAATTAGAAAGTTGAAAAGGAATAAAGTATGAAATCAATTATAAATCATTTCATATCTCAAAAATTATTTATAAGATATATACATATAAATATGTATAGGTACACACACACACACACACACACACACACACACACACACACACACACA
>NW_020227771.1:265696-270588 GCF_003070985.1 Temnothorax curvispinosus
CACACACACACACACACACACACACACACACACACACACACACACACTTATACATGTATACTCATATATATATTAATTAATTTGAACAACATTTGTCCGAAACATTTTTATATTTGCCTAATATTTGTTGAGATATTCAAGGAAAATTTGTTAAATTTATATATTATAATATATATATGAACGCTTGGACCATTTTCTAACTGTAGACAAATGACAATATGAGCATTTGCTCAACTAAAACACATACTTACACAGCAGAGAGAGTTTGGAGTTATAAAATACTTCGGGAGTGACAGACCGTGGGGTTCTTCATCTCTATTACCACAGACATATAATATATTACTTAGACTGTGGTCCACTTGACGCTACAAATGCTCTAAAGTATTCCTCCATCTCCTTTCTTTCAATAAAGAAAGAAGGAGAAGAACGCTTCAAAGCATTTGTAGCAAGTGGACCGCAGCCCTAGGAGCGCTAGATTGCTATAGTTTAGTACAGGTTGCACTAAAGTCAGAAAATACGCCATCCGTCATCTTTGAAAAAAACCACACATGTAAATTTTTTGTAATGCGTGTGATATTAAAACTGGTCCTTTCAAAGATAGCCACCTTTCCTCTACTCTTCCCCTTGCTTTCACTTGCCTCCCCTTTTGTAGCTTCATTCGCAAAGCCTCTATTAGCAGTCTAGGTGTGATTGTTACTACGTTTACGCGAGCGTTACTTCTGTAGTAACTTACGATATATCACTCGTTTACGCGGAGTAAAATATCGTAAGTTACTACAAAATCCCGTTTATGCGAAGGAATTATCGTAAGTTACTACAGAAGTAACGCTCACGTAAACGTAGTATGTGTGACACATAAAATTACCTCGTACTAGTCTATAGTATCTAACAACATATATTATTATAGATATTATTATAGATTATTATTAAGAATTATACACCTCAGACAACACTTATGAAATGGATATAACTAGATATCTATAGGCTATCCTGTACTGTCTGGGATCCCGAGAGAGAGAGAGAGAGAGAGAGAGAGAGAGAGAGAGAGAAAAAGATTTGTAACATTATATGAAGAAATCGCACGAAATTGGGAATACTGCAATTATATGTCTCAACATTTGCAACGTACAATACTAGACCTTTGTGAAAATATCAATAAATATTTGCATAATTTATTTCTAAATAGTATTTTAGCAAGACAGCAGCGTTATTACCTTAGTGGAATATCTGCAAAATTAAATTTGGAAAGAAATTGCGAAATAATCGAGAAATATATTTGTGTTTTATTCTGTGTTTGCTGGATCGTCGATAGACGGCAGCCTTTCTTTGCAAAATATGATGGTATATACAGGGTGTTTCAGAAACTATGTCAGATATTTTAAGGTCATAAGAAAAAAAGTTCCTATAAACATGGGTCCAAAAACAGTACTATTAATTATTACGCTATGTACATACATTTCCTCCAACTTTAGGGGGCTATGGGCCGGTTTCACCATCTTTGATTAACTGTAACCTTCGATTAAACTTCATCTCTTTCTTAAAGGGAACAGTTAGAAAGAGATGAAGAGTGAGTTTAATCGAAGGTTACAGAGTTAATCGACGTTGATGAAACTGGCCTTATAATTCGGAGGGAAAGCATTTTTGGATCCATGGGTAAAAGTTTACAATAACAAACACAGCTCGGATTACTTTGACCTTGGCATATGTTGTTAAGGACATAATACTGAGTAACTTTTCCTTATAACTTAATCGGCGGTCGCTTTTTATTAAAAAGTTATTAACAAAAAAAAGTTTGGCGACCTCACCGATTTCAATGACCTTGATATATGTTGTAAAGGTCATGACCCCGAGTGACCTTCAGAAGGTTTTAGCCGTTGCTCGTTATTCGTTAAAAAGTTATTAACAAAACGACGCGCTTTACAAGTATTTAACTGTTTAAAGCGCGTCACTAATCTACATAGGTTAGATGACGCGCTTTAACAGTATTTAATTGTTTAAATCGCGTCAACTAACCCATGCGTAAACTATTTCGGGGCTACCGCACCTCCCCCGAAAGCAGGGGAGGGGGTGTGGGTGAACCTCGGTTCGCGTAAAAAGTATATGCGTGAACTATTTCGGGGCTACCACACCTCCCCCGAAAGCAGGGGGGTGTGGTTGAACCTCGGTTCGCGTGAAAAGTGTATGCGTGAACTATTTCGGAGCTATATACCGCACCTCCCCCGAAAGCAGGGGAGGGTGTGGGTGAACCTCGGTTCGCGTGAAAAGTGTATGCGTGAACTATTTCAACATATATATTAGTCATTTATGCCTTCCAATACTCAAAATAGCTGCTATATTTTTCAAACTTTCTTTGTTTATAACTTTTTAATAAGCAGCGACCGCCGATTAAGTTATAAGGAAAAGTTACTCAGTATTATTGACAACATATGTCAAGGTCAAAG
This sequence comes from Temnothorax curvispinosus, assembly GCF_003070985.1. Taxonomy (NCBI): domain Eukaryota; kingdom Metazoa; phylum Arthropoda; class Insecta; order Hymenoptera; family Formicidae; genus Temnothorax; species Temnothorax curvispinosus. The sequence continues at coordinate 268,138 of NW_020227771.1, forward strand.
TAATCCAAGCTGTGTTTGTTATTGTAAACTTTTACCGATCCATGTTCATAGGAACTTTTTTTCTTATTTTGATCCCTAGAATACGTCCTTAAAATCTCTGACATAGTTTTAGAAACACCCTGTATACGTATATGTATTGCATAAAGTATGTAACTGTTATAATGTATATCTATGTTTACTGAAGTAATTTTACTTCCAAATATCGAAATAAGTGTACAAAATTTAAACCTAAAATTAAATTCTCAATTTTCGTGCAAATATTCAGAAATTTCTTGCCGGTAAGAAGTGTTAGAACGCTTCGTTATATGAAGAATCATTTAACCGCAATAATTGTGAAATTGTTCTCTCTATTAAACTTGCAATTATTGTACAATTTTGCGCAATTTTCCTATAGGGACAGACTATAGGGCAGTTCATATTTTTTATGATTTATTTTAATACTCAAATTTTAGACATAATTTATATGCGTAAAATATATTATTAATAAGAATTTTGTATATCAATAAATGCAATTTTTTACATTATTAATGGTCGCAAGTTGTTGCATTTTTACTATAGCTATAATACATTTATGTTATTTTGCTCGAATTTCTTTACATTCATTTTGCATCGCATTTTGCATATTTGTGTTCTTTTTTATATTGTATACTCGTGAAAAAATGCTGTTTACTTTTAATAACGTCAAACTGCATTGAATATTTAATTCTCTTATCTGTAACAATTGGTCAACCAGCCAATCGCTAGAAAAGAAACTGTACATTTCAAAACTTATAAAATTAAAAATTAAAATATCAATTATAAATATAGTTCAATCTCTCTCTCATTATATATACATTATACATATAGATTAAATTCGTCTTGCTTGCTTACACATTGTCAGCAGAGAGAAGAATGAAAATGGTCATGCCCGCGTTTTGGCTGTTACCGAATCCTGTAGGTCAGTGTAGATAATGCGCACGATTTTGTTCTCTTCCGTGCTACGTCCACGATTTTTTGAAAAAAATTTTTTTTGGAAAAAAATCAAAAAATCGTGAACATAACACGGAAGAGAATCATAAAATCGTCGACATTACCACAAAATCGTACACAATCATAATTCAGATCCTATTTCAAGACCGGTTGTATGACCCCTTAGAAGAAAAAATGCCAAATTCTTCAAACTTTGTCAGGTGATGAGTATTATAATAATAAAGCATTGTGCCAAGTTTGAACAAGTTTGCGAGGCCCGTTCAAAAGTTATAACAATTTGAATTTAACATGGGCTCTGATGGGAATTCATCAAGTTTCACTGTTTTTTCAACTTCATTTGAGAAATTAATATCGAAGAAAATATGGCATCCTTTTAAAACTTTGCAGAAATATTAATAAACATCTTACAAACAAATTAGAACCAAAAAAATTATGACTTCGAGGATATTTTCTGAAATATTATAAAAACCAAACAGAGAACAGTCTCGCTTGGTCTCGCAGAACTCGTAAGTACAGAGATCCGGCAACAGCGCACTATGACGTCACATTAGAACCTCTCTCTCCGTCACTCTCCGTAAAGGATAACAAATACTACAGAGGTCCGTTACTTTTTCCAATAGAGCCTCCTGTGTATCGAAAGTGTGCTCTGAGCACGTGTAATATACAGACGCATCGTTTGAGATTAGTTTTCGCTTGCGCTACGAAAATGCCGAAAGTAAAACGTTACATGTGGAAAGGAAAAGTTGTCACTGAAAAAGTGTACAATCAACGGTTAGCACAGACAAATACTGGGAAACGTAATTTGAAGACACGAGTCGAAACACTCGAAACCACACCAGATGATTGTAACAATTCCATGGCACATGTAACGTTTTACTTTTGGCATTTCCGTAGCGCAAGCGAAAACTAACCTCAAACGTTGCGTCTGTATATTACACGTGCTCAGAGCACACACTTCGCGAACTCTATGAAGTTGGCCGGACAACTTCAACGTATCGAACTTTCATTAATTGGAATCGATTGGTGGTCGTTTGGTGGTCTTTGGTAGTCTAGTCCGATCGTTTGGTGGTTAGTCGTTTTCCTGTAAAATAAAAATGAAATTTCCGGTGTGAAGTTAGCCGGACAATTTTTATTTTTCAACCAATTTAACTTTTTTATAGCTCATTCGACGCGGAATCGTTTGGTGGTCACGAATATCACCGGTAAAACGTTTGGTGGTCAACCGTTTTCCCAGAAAATAGAAAAAACCGTATGCGCATAATGCCGTATTCGGAACAATTGTATTTATCACCCAAATTGACTTTGATAGGGCTCAATCGACGCGGAATCGTTTGGTGGTCACGAATATCGTCATTAAAACGTTTGGTGGTCAATCGTTTTCCTAAGAAATAGATAAAACCGTACTCTCACGCCATTGGTCGTATGACTTCGTGACGTTAGCTCGGTAATTTGATGGATAAACATTATTTATCAATCAAATTG
>NW_020227771.1:270688-273484 GCF_003070985.1 Temnothorax curvispinosus
TCGTATGATTTCGTGACGTTAGCTCAGTAATTTGATGGATAAACATTATTTATCAATCAAATTGACTTTCATACGGCTTAATCGACGCGGAATCGTTTGGTGGTCACGAATATAATCAGTAAAACGTTTGGTGGTCAACCGTTTTCCCAGAAAAAAGAAAAAACCGTATGCTCACGCCATTGGTCGTATGACTCTGTGCTATTAGTCAGAAAAATTGTATTTGGCACCCAAATTGACTTTGATAGGGCTCAATCGACGCGGAATCGTTTGGTGGTCACGAATATTGTCATTAAAACGTTTTGTGGTCAACCGTTTTCCTAAGAAATAAAAAAAACCGTACTCTCACGCCATTGGTCGCATGATTCCGTGACGTTAGCTCGGTAATTTGATGGATAAACATTATTTATCAATCAAATTGACTTTCATACGGCTCAATCGACGCGGAATCGTTTGGTGGTCACGAATATCGTCATTAAAACGTTTGGTGGTCAATCGTTTTTCTAAGAAATAAAAAAAACCGTACTCTCACGCCATTGGTCGTATGACTTCGTGACGTTGCTCGGTAATTTGATGGATAAACATTATTTATCAATCAAATTGACTTTCATTCGGCTCAATCGACGCGGAATCGTTTGGTGGTCACGAATATCGTCATTAAAACGTTTGGTGGTCAATCGTTTTCCTAAGAAATAGATAAAACCGTACTCTCACGCCATTGGTCATATGACTCCGTGACGTTGTTAGCTCGGTAATTTGATGGATAAACATTATTTATCAATCAAATTGATTCCATACGGCTCAATCGACGCGGAATCGTTTGGTGGTCACGAATATAATCAGTAAAACGTTTGGTGGTCAACCGTTTTCCCAGAAAAAAGGAAAAACCGTATGCTCACGCCATTGGTCGTATGACTCTGTGCTATTAGTCAGAAAAATTGTATTTGGCACCCAAATTGACTTTGATAAGGCTCAATCGACGCGGAATCGTTTGGTGGTCACGAATATTGTCATTAAAACGTTTGGTGGTCAACCGTTTTCCTAAGAAATAGAAAAAACCGTACTCTCACGCCATTGGTCGCATGACTCCGTGACGTTAGCTCGGTAATTTGAGGGATAAACATTATTTATCATTTCTGTTACAGTTATTAAGCGTTTAAGTTAACAAAACATAAATAATTTGTTAAAGCAGAGAATAGTTGGTATGTGAAAAGTACACATAAATATGTACTTACCAAACAGACAGTTGTCACGTGACCTTCTTTTGCATGCGCGTGCGGCTACGGAGCATGCGCATGTGGCCGCAGGGCATGTTCGTGGTCGCTACCAGTCGCTACATTGGGTGCGTTCAGCCGATACTCCGCTAGCCTAGCAATCGTGAGCAGTCGCTCGTTTTCGCTCGTTTTCGCTCGTTTCCTCTCCTTTGACCCAATGGATTAAAAAGAGAGGAAACAAGCGCTCGCTTCTGTCCAGCCAAATTTTTCCGTAGCAAATGGTAGCAAAGCGCTCGCTGCTTACGTGCGCTAGGCTAGCGGAGTATCGGCTGAACGCACCCATTGCGTCGGTATGACAGGTCTCATAACCTGATAGTCGTCAACTTTAACAGTTAATATCTCGTGTCGCGGGGCCGAGCGGGGCTTTTTTCTGCCAGATTCGTTCGTTTTGTGCAAAAACGAATCGATTAAGCCTAATTTCATCGAAATCGGTGAGGAGGGAGCTCTCCTTCAGTTTTACCATTTTCAGTACTGACAGTGGCTGACAAGTAAATATCGGAATGCAGCCAAATACTAGAGCTCTAAAATACTACGTTTACGCGAGCGTTACTTCTGTAGTAACTTATGATAATTTACCCGTTTACGCGAAGGAATTATCGTAAGTTACTACAGAAGTTAACGCTCGCGTAAACTTAGTAACAGCAAACATGGGTAAAAAAACGGAGCGCTCCTCTTCCGTACCTCCGTGGCTCCGTATTCCGCGATCTATTGTTACCGTGTAATTCATGCCTTTCTCGGCGCATAAAGTGGCGCAAACTTCAGAGGATACGACAGGCACGAGCACGGGATGGGTCGGTGAAGTCCCGATCAACGTTTTCCTCAACGTTTTTTTCTCGTCGATATGTGACGTGGCGTCAAATGAATACCACCTACCACCCTTTGTCATTCTGTTGTTTCATCGCGGGTATCCGTGTTCTTCCATCGTTCTCTCGGTCGTCGTCGATTTTTTTCAAGTATTTCTAAAGTGAGACTATCCGAATCCGCGATATTCTTGACAGCGCACGTATTGGCCGACAAAATTCAAACTCACTGAGAAAACCGAGAATTCCCAAAGTGATGAGCCGCCGTCAAGACGCCGATATGGATTTGTTGTTTTTCTCTTCCATAGACGAGGCCACGAAGATGTGGCTCGATACCCTGCATCGAATGTGGGCGCTGTGTAAGCATTTGATTCAATTTTTTCCCCCCGTACGTTTTCATCATCTTTATCGCCTAGCATTAAACGTGCATATTCGTATCAATCGCAGGGAAAAAATGCGACGGTGTCAGTAAGACATTGACGGATTACTTCGAGACGGCACCAAATCCGTATCTCAGCACGTTGAGAATTCTTGTCAACGTATCCGATTTTGATCACATGACGAACAGCAAGTCACTTGCGTTTGCAGGTTTATCTTTTAACTATTTTATAGCTTTTCCAATACGTAATTTATATACTTGCAGTATATAATTTATATAACCTTGAAATATATATATTTTATATATATATATATATATATATATATATATATATATATATATATAT
>NW_020227771.1:273494-288369 GCF_003070985.1 Temnothorax curvispinosus
TATATATATATATATATATATATATATATATATATATATATATATATACATATACATAACAATTATAATTTTTGTAATTTATTGATTTACACATAACAGAAGAAAAATTATGTAATTATTTATGTTAGGGGGTGTACCTCTTTAATAACTTTGACAAATATATTTAGAAAACACACATAAGTTAATTAAAGTAAACCAAAATAAGTTGGCATTTTTATTTCTACAATACATGTCAAAGTTAAGGAGGCGTGTTCCTTAATATTGATAATTTACAAAAGTTATTTTCTGTAATAATTGCTGTAATAATGTTTTGAGAGGTTATATTGTATAAAAAAGATAGCGATATTTTCTTGAAGAAAAATTTAGACTTTTTGCTAACTTCGATTGCGTTACAGTGATAGAGGAGTTTGCAAATTGGATAGAAGAGAGAAAAGAAGGATACAAGGAATTTCTTGTTCCTGATTTGAAACTAGCAGCGTTTAAATTAGTGAGACAAAAACACATGAAACAAATGCTACTAATAAAGAAAATATCTGCCATATATGACTTTGTGGAGCATAAAGACATATTCTTACAAACAATAAAAGTAGGTTGCCAGAGATATAATAAATCTATTTTATAGGTACTTATACATATATTTTTTTAGGATATGATACAAGAGAAAGAATATAAAGAAGCTGCACAATATGCAGCCATATTACAATTGCAAAGTCATTTTATAGATCCGAAAATATTGTTACTACCGCTTATACTACAGAATAAATTGCAAATAGTTGATGAATTTTTAACGGGCTGCCCGGAGGTTCAAAAAGCGTTGACAACTTATTTGGACAACTTAATAGCACCAGGGCAAAACGTGCAGATTATCTTGGAACAATTTATTTAGTAAGTGACAATATGTTTATTTTTATTAAGCATCTAAATCAATTATTATTAGAGCAATGAGATTTTTTTTCACTGAACTGAATCCTTTCAGTACAAATGATATACCAGACGTTAAGATATCATTGACACAAGTTCGTCCGATAACCAAGCTTATTGCACGTCTAATAAAACAGTATAACTTATCGCCCGATGTATGTCCTCACTTAAACACAAAACGAAACGAAGGAGCGTTGCAATTCCTTATACATAAACGCTATGTGGATGGTAGCTTAAGTAAATATCCATTTTTCTATATTATTATTTGGAAAGACCAACGATTCTCTTGGTTGGAAATAGAAATTACATTTTCTATTTAATTGCTTTTATTACGTACAGATATTGCCAGTTGGAGAGAGATGGTGAGAGAAGCAATAGGGAATGATGTTAAATTACAAACGGAGTTGCTCACCATGTTAGTTAACACTAATGATGAACAAGAAGGTTTATACTGGGCAAGAGAATATGAAATACCTAAAGATGAATGGCCATGGGCTATCGTGCATATAGAGGAACAAAGTGCACAAAGTAATACTTTTATCTATATTTTTACATTTGCATCTTGAGGAATACCCATAATATTATAGTTTGCAGTGGTAAATGAGGGCGCTTCTACGAGTAGAGGAAAAACCCGGGAACCAAATGAAGATAATGTAAATTATCATATTTTAAAATTACCAAGAGAAAATGTGAAGTTAGTAGACGATGGACGATTATTTGAAGAGTTCCTCGATAATGGATTAAGAGATGTTAATATGGTTGGAATTGACTTGGAGTGGAAACCTAGCTTTGGTAATCACACAATCGAAAGTTGAATATAAAGAAGCTATATAAAACAACTTATAATATATAATATACTTTAAATGTAAAACGTTTATATTTCATCAGGAACTAAACAACCTGAGCTGGCACTTATGCAAGTAGCTACTGCAGATAATGTCTATATTTTGGACGTAACTACTATTGGCAATAAATTACCAGAACTCTGGAATGAGCTTGGTCTTATATTATTCGGAAATAAAGACATCGTCAAGATTGGTATGTGGTTTTAATTATCTAAAATAGTGTCGTCTGTATTATTTTAATTACGTGCAATATACATGTTGTATTTTACTTGCATATTTATCTTGGAAATAGACAATTATTCAGTCATTTTATGATATGAGAATAACACAAATGTTATGATATCGAGACTATTGCATATTATTTTATGTATCATATACAGGATTTGGAGTGGCACAAGATATGACTGTAATACGTAATAGTTTACCAGCCTTGTCGTCCATTAAAACACATGGCCAAGGATATCTTGACCTGATGGTTTTATGGAGGAAATTAGTAGAGGAGTACAATTTCATTTTCCCATACAAAGGCGATCCAAATTTTACAAACAAAAGCTTGAGTAAACTTGTAGAATTGTGTTTCGGACAAAGACTTGATAAGTCTGATCAATTTTCGAATTGGGAGCTGAGACCTTTGCGAGAAAGTCAAATAATATATGCTGGTTAGTAATCGCTTTTCTGTGTGTTTAATACAATATTATTTAATATAATTTTTTCCCATTGCTATACGTGTATGTGTATCTGTTATATATGGCAGCACTAGATGCGTATTGTTTGTTGGAGATATACAATGTATTAGCAGATTATTCAGCAGATATGGACATACCATTTGAAGATATTTGTGCTGAAATACAGTATATTCCGCACGCACATACAAAGACGAATGTGAATAAGTTTCCACAGAAGGTATAAATTGCAACAAATTGATACGTAAAAGTATAATATAACAATACTTTAGTAAAGAAGTGGCAATTTTTTCCATTTAATGACGAGTGGAAAAATATTCTGTATGATCTTTGATGAAAATATTATCTTTATTTGTTATGAGAAAAACGTTATTTTTATAGTTAAGCATTACATATACAGGGTGTCATTTAATTCGCGCCCACTATTTATACAGCGATATTTTTTATCAAAAATTGAATAAAAAAATCCTGAGCCATCTTCTAGTTCTTCTTTTGTTGTATTATCCTTTAAAATTACAGAATAATTGACTAATTTAAAGTTATGTAGTATGTTTTTTTAATCTTTTTTGTATTAAAAATAAATGATTTTTTAAATAAAACATGTTATATTGATTTAATTGTATTCCTTATGAACACTACTAAGTTCATTACTAACCGTTTTACAGAAATATCCAACAATGCCTAATAAAGATAATGAGAATTATCGCATGAACGCAGGAGCTTCGCCCAAGTATGGAACACATAGACCTATGGCCAAACATGGGTATCACAATAAACAGAATGATCAGGGTAGATCTGTACACCGTGATCTAGCTAATGACAGTCGACATAATAACCAGAGAAGATATGATAACTATGATAATCATGATAGAAGTGCGCATAATGGAGTAATCCGAGTAGTTAATGATGGAAGACACAATGACCAAAGAAGATATGATGAGAATCATGATAATTATAATCGTGACAGAACTGCGCATAGTGGAGTAATCCGAGTACTTAACGATGGAAGACACGATGACCAAAGAAGATATAATCACGATAATTATAATCAGAATAGATATGCGAATGCCAAAATGAATCAAACAGCCAATGATGGAAGATACGACAACCAGAGGAGATACGATAATTATGAGAATTATAATAGACATGATACCCAGAGTAATCGCGGTAATCAAACTAGACGCGACAATTATAATAGATATGATAAACAGAGTAAATGGGAGGATATTCAGGGTAAACGAAATATTCAAACTAGACAGAATAATGCGAGTAGACCTGAACCCGTACAACGACGAAATTTGGATCCAATTCCTGCGCATACATGGCGCGTTGTGTGCGACTCAATGTTGGGTGGTTTAAGCAGCAAGTTACGCATGTGTGGCATAGATTGCATACACGTATTATTTGATCAAGGAGGAGACGATTCTGCTAGACTGGCGATGCGCGAGAACAGGATTCTATTAACGCGTAACAAAAGTTACGAAAGAGTAAGATCCGTTTTACAACGTATCAACGGTCAATATAGATCTTATTTTAATAATCTCTGTCACGTTAGTTTAAGCAGTATCTACCGCTGGAGAATTGCTATAGGATAATTGCCGACACACCCGACAACCAACTACGTGAGGTTTTACATCACTTTGGTGTTGTAATAACGCAAAATGATATTTTCAGCCGATGCCAAATATGTAATTGCGATGAATTCGTGAAAGTTCCGAAGAAGCTAATGGACGATCTTATGCAAAGGTGAATTGAATTAATTTATATGTTTATCTAGATACGTATATGCATACATATGTCTTCCCTCTTTTTTTTCAATTTCTTGTAATAAAAACAATTTTTATTTGATCCAGCTTTGTGAAAATTATAAGGAAAAACAATTATCGAGTATTGCCTAATCGAGTGGACAAGACATTAGAAACCGATATTGACTCCGATTCGAACGATGATTTCGAAATTGTTCGGAATTCAAATAATTATTTTACAAACAGCGAACATCGTACATGGCGTTTGTCCATGGATACTCTTGACGTTGACGCGTGTACAACCAGATATCACATGCGGATACAAATAGATAAAGTCCCACTGAACGTATTGAAGAATGTACAGACCTTTTATATCTGCGAACATTGTGGGAAGATTTATTGGGACGGCTCGCACTTGGAGCGAGCACTTAATGGCGTTATCAAAGATTTAATTGTTAAACAATAAGTATTAATATTGAATGTGATAAAAGGTGTGTGCTTGAGGGACTGGCAAAGCACAAAAAAATCAAAATCGTCCTTAGTTTGAAATTTCGAGTGCATGCTAATTGTTCCTACAAATTATGATGCCAATGATAAATATGCAATATTGTCACGCTTATTCAAGACATCTGGCCATAATAATACTTGTGACATAGACGTAGTCGTGTCGTTACCGTTCTTCCTTACATTTTTAAAGTATAATAATATTATATTCTGTTTTGCTTATCTTAGCTGTGTATGCCATATAATGATGTCATAAACTAATATAACCTGAATTTTATTCTGACAAAATTGGTCGTATCGATTACTCCATATTATGATTATGATGCCATAGAGCTTTTTTTAAGTAATTACTTTAATGATTACTGCTAATAGTTACTGTTTTAGTATAAGTTGTTAAATAATCTAAGTAGTTTTTCAGTATTTAGATTTCTAATCCTCCTGTTTAATCTTTAAATAAGATGATGATTTCCGAGATATAGATTATTTAATAAGATTAATAAGAACCACGTACAAATACCCTAAGATGCAACTTCTGTTACACGACTACATATTTGACATATATTTCTTACATAAGAGCGAATCGAATGCAAGTACTTTATAAAGTATCTACTCCGCTGCATTTATATTGTAACTGTTTCTCTCAAATTTATAACAAAGAACAAAAATGCCCATTAGAGTAAAAGACATTTGATTTTCCATAAAATATATCTTAGTTATTTATACATATTATATGCATACATATATTTAAAGAGAAAAATACGTGTATCTATTTTTTATTAAAAAAAAAAGTATTGAAAAAGATGCTAATGACCACACGAGGCATTTTTAGATTTAACAGTTTTTTAAATCTACATTTCCTATATTTTCCACTATCTATGTTGTAACAAAATTTATTTCTACATAAGTATTGAAATAAAAATATGTTTCTTCCATTTCTGTGGTTTTATTTATTACCGCAATTTGAATTTGGTAAACATAGTATTGAGACGATATGTAATAAATAAAATAAAAATATGTACATATGTATAACAGGAAAGAAAGTATTTTACAAATCTCGAATTTACCAACAAATTTTTCAAATATATTTAATATATTTTATCATCCTAATCTTTCTTTATACAGAATATAAATATCTACAAAAAATATACGTTTTATTCTGCCAATTCTCTGTCTACCGACGGGGATTCTCTAGTTGGACCAGAATTTTCAAATTCTCCTGGTTCTACAAGTCGCTTCTTTCCATATGGCGGCGGTCCAATTAATTTTTCTACATCATCATACGATAATGTTTCCTTCTTTAATAGAGCCTCCGCAAGCTGTGCTCAATAAAAATATTTTATATACGTAAATTCGCACAGTATTGTTTAATTATAAATATATGTGTAAGAAATGTATACATACCGTATCTAATTTGTCTTTGTTATCCAAAAGCAATTGTCGAGTTTGTGCATATGCTTCCCCTATTATTCTTCTTACTTCGACGTCCATTAAATTAGCTAACTTTTTGCTATACAGCTTCTTAGTTTTCTACAAGAGAAAAGAAATTAGACATTACGTTCTAAGGTACAATGAACAGGAGAGTTCGCGGTAACATTATCTCATACCGTGCTGGTATGCTCTTCTTCGAAAGAAATTAAACCCACAGCTGGACTCATTCCGAATTGTTGGACCTGGTGATACGCCATTTTTGTCACAGTCTTCAAATCGTTTTCGGCGCCCGTTGAAATTTTATTGAACGTCACATGTTCCGAGACACGACCACCTAACGTCATACACATGCGTTCGAAAAGTTGCTCCTTACTGTAGAGCTTCTGATCAGATTGCGTGTATTGCGCGAATCCCAGTTTCAAGTTAGTTCGTGGCACTATTGTTACTTTGAGCAAGGCATCGGTATGCTCCAACAGCCATCCCACTAACGCGTGACCGGCTTCGTGATAGGCGACGACACGTTTTGTGGACGGCGTTAACGGATTATTTCTCTTTGTCAAGCCACCAATCGTTCTGTCGATCGCATATGTAAGATCGCTGCTTTCTACTTGTTTCTTCTTATCCCTCGCAGCATGTAGCGCGGCTTCGTTGCAAACGTTTGCTATGTCAGCACCTGAAAACATCATGCTTGTGTGATAGCTGAAATAATAATACCTTTGAAGTACTGCTCTTTTTATAGATAAATGCAATACCACTAAAACCAGGTGTAAGATAAGCCAAGTATCCCGAATATTTCGAAGGTTTGTTTTGTAAAGATATTTTTTTAAGGTGAGTCTCGAAGATTTGTTGTCTCTCCTCTACCGTGGGAAAATCGATTAAAATGTGCCGATCGAATCTGCCGGGTCTCAATAACGCCTTATCCAATACGTCTGCCCTGTTCGTCGAGGCCAGTATAATAACGTTTTCTTTTGATATCATTCCGTCCATTTCTACTAAAAGTTGATTTAACGTTCGTTCAGATTCACGGTCAGATATCCCGAGCGAGCTCTCTGAACGTTTTTTGCCAATCGCGTCAATTTCATCGATATATATAATACTTGGTGCTCTATAAGAAATTAAAGTAAATATTAAAATATCATTAAGATAAATTTAGAGAAGTAATAGAGCAGACAAACCTCTTTTTAGCTTCTTTGAATAAATCTCTAACTCGAGCAGCACCTAAACCACCGAATACTTCAATAAACTCAGAACCGTTCATAGATAGGAAAGGAACGCTCGCTTCAGTCGCCACAGCTTTAGCCAGTAATGTTTTACCGCATCCAGGAGGTCCCAAGAGTAAAACACCTAAAAATAGGATTGTATTTTTAAGATCTAATTTTGTAGCATAAACTTAATAGAAACGCTAATAATTTTCTATTTATATATATATAAGTGCAATGTCAGCAAATACCTTGTGGTATTTTAGCGCCCAGCATTTTGTAACGTTCTGGTTTTTTCAGATAATCGACAAATTCCATCACTTCTATCTTAGCCTCTTTCAGTCCAGCTACATCCGCAAAACGTACACCTTTTCCCTTTCCCACCAACGGCTCGACTAGAGTAAATTTCGCCTGTTTCATTTGCGAAATGATCTCGAAAGGTTTGAAGGAAAAACGTTTTCTCACAAAACTAAAAGCAGCGATAGCTACCAGCGCAAAAAGTGCAAATCTTACAATACTCGCTATGTATTCTATCTTCCTTTCGTAAATTACTTGTACTCCTTGGCCTAAAATATTTTAGACAAATACTTCAATTATCGTAATCTGACGCGTGATGTTCGTTAATGCATCGCAAGCGATTTATTTACCAGGTTTTATGCCAAGATTCTTTTCCACCTTCCTCAGTTTCTCTTCAAAATTCTCAATGCTTGGGACAGCCATGTGATATCTCTTGTATGGGCTTCTCTTTCCTTTAATAATGGCACCATCGTGCACAACAATTATAACACGCTCGATAGTAGGATTTACAATAATTGCCTCGACCTCCCCTTTACTTAACATGTCATATACAAATTCATTCCAGGAAATAGAAGCAGCGAGCTATTCAAACATAATATGTCATATCTTAACGGTAGTATTTATACTTTTAAAAATAATTCCTACAATAAATGATGATTAATAAAAACTTACTTCTGCATTTGACATTCCCATCTGGTGTTTCAATACAATTAAGACAAAGTATAATACCATAAACCATAAGGAGAGCTTAGTAAAAACTGATTTCATATCCTCATTTTCATCAGGCTTCTTGTCTGGATTTTCTGAGTCTGATTTCTTTGGCGATTGTTCATTAGAGTTACTACATGTAGTATTAAAATATCTGATAGTATCGAATCTTGGAGAAAAACTAAATTTGCCGCTGCACAATAATGCTGATTGTACGGCATATAATTCTTTGCGAATCTTCTTGTAAGCCTAAAAACAAATCCCGCAAAATGTTAGTAGTATTCTAAGCTGTTTGCAAATTGATTCAAATAGAATATTAATTGACAGAATGCAGATTGATATTGATTTATGTTCTGCCAGCAGAACTTGTTGATGTAATCTCGCAACATATTGCCAACAGATTGCAAACAGAATCTATCATTTAAATAAAATATATCATATGGTTACAAAATGATAAACTCGATATTTGCAGTCAATTTATTATACTAGTAATTTTATTTTCGCTGGCATTGTGCCAAAAAAATTCATAGCAGATGCCTTGCAAAATCTGTTGAAAACAGATTTTGCTGTCTAGGGATATACTTGACATTTCTTTCCTGTCAAAGATATCAATGTTATATCTATATAAAAATCGTATCTAGTTGTCACAAATTGAAAATCAATTAGCTAAATAAGTGTGAAATATAAATAGAAATTGGAATAAAAGATGTTGATTCTTGTATCACAAAACATGTTGATACTTGCGTGATAAGACATGGGAAGAGATAACCTGTGAGCTCCATTATTATTCGCGTAACTGAAGTGTTTAACGTTAAAAATAGGTTTTTCTTTCGGGAGATAAATATTTTCGGATGGGAAATTGAATATCCGGCTTGGCGCCATGTAATATCGTTTCGGACACTTGATTAGGTTCTGCATGGTTCAAACTTCAAAAGCAATCACGAATAGATTTTCGCCTTGTGTCATGAGAGCTGATGAGAGCTTTGTTCTCTAGCTAAATTTTCTGCCCCAGTATGGAAAATATATACTGAAACATTATTTCTAGCAAAATTGACATTAAATATATCTGTTTGTTCTCTACGTAGCGTAGCAATTTGTGGTGATACTCAATACACAATTTAAGCCTGGGGGCTGGGGGCTGGGGGCTGGGGGCTGGGGGCTGTGGGGGTCGATTCTTGATTTCATTCGCAAGAGAAACGTATGTATGCGAAAATTCTGCTCTTACAGAAACGTTGCAAGTTGATTGGTTAAAAGCTATGCGACAGCCAATCGACTTGCAACTTTTCTGTAAGAACAACATTTGCGCATACGCTTCTCTTGCGAATGATTTCAAGCAGAGAGAAACCTGAGAGCGGCCACCGGGATCATTCCGTTCCAGCGGACGTATACTGATGCGCCGCCTGAGAAAGTGGACGTCAACTACGTCGTTACGCTCGGTAACGGTACACACATGGTTCGTGTCCGTGCTATGGTTCGTGTCCGAACTACTCAGATGGAGGGGATATGCCAGTCGGCTGAAGGTGGAGGAAGGTGGAAGCACATAAAATTGAAGGACCAAAAACCAGAAGCAAAAAGCAAAATAAGAATCCGCTATGGTACCTGTAGAGCTCTACAGATACCATAGCGCATGCGCATATGGCTTCTGCCTTCTGCTTATGGCTCCTGCAATTTTATGTGCTTCCACCTTGGCTCGGCACTCGTCAAGCTTCGAGCGGGGAGAGAAGGGCAGACATACGATCTGCTGTCTCCTTCTCGCTTGAGCTGTGACGTACTGCTTAGCATGCGCCGGCTATGCCACGATGCCATGCATTTCAAGTATCGCTCCTCGCGTCTCGCCGAATGCCGAGTCTCGCGTTGGCAAATCGACGATGCGCTATACGTTACATTTACGTTTATATTTACAAATTTTAATTTTTATATTTATAAATAAATAAATAAATATATATATATATATATATATATTTGAAATTTATAAATATAAAGATTGCAATTATAATTAATTAAAAAAATATTTATAAACATAAAAACTAAAATTCGTAAATGTAATGTATAGAAATCCCCGTTCTGGCAAATTTGCTCTTATATCAAAAACAGTCTTACATTAAAAACCTTTACTTTAGCATAATAGTATTTAAATTTAATATTTAAATGCATAACAATAATTATATATTAACTATATCGAGAAAAAAAGTAGTTCATAATGTTCTTTTTACTCTTATTAAATTTATATTAGCTATTAATGTTTATAAGTGGCCACGAGCAACAACAGAGAGATATTGAATTAAAATAAAAACAATTTCTTAAATAAACAATACACATGCTTAACGTTTCGACTGTACTTAGTCTTCTTCGGAACGGATTACTACGATAGAAGAAGATAAATATAAAAAAACATGATAATTAATGTTCAAGTTTACATACTAAAACATTAAACATTAGTCTAGACTAAAACATTAAACATGTTGGCGAACTAATAATATAAACAAAGTAAACAATAATCTAATTAAATCACAAATATAAAAACGCCGGAATAATCGAATAAAACCATAACAAGATAAATTTATATTTATATTGAGAAGTGGTAAAATCTCTTCTGTCAGGAAGAAAATGTAAAGAATTATTAACGGAGGTATTCTGATTTAAAAAATCTTTAAAATATATATTTTTCAGGAACTTTTTATAGGGAAACGAAGAAAGTGAATAACGTTAAACTTTGCATGTTCTCTTCACCTTATTTTAAAAATTTATTTTTATTTTTTAAGTAACAAAAATGCTCTTCTTTTCTGTTATATCCTGGTCACCATAAATGACAGACGGTGTAAATAATTCTAGCTGTTCTAGGTATCTGAAACCTAAAAACCAAAAATTTTCTTATTTAGAAGAAGTATATGTGGCTATAGTCTGAACTAGAACTAAACCAATATTTTCATTCTAGGTTCTCTAGGCGGCTTTTTTATCAAAAATATTATTAATCAATATTAAATAAACCATTTACGATCTGAGCTTAGATTTTATAGTAGCCTAATAATATTTTTTATATACTATATTTACATATTTTTCCAACTTTAATCAACTATAATACGCGCCGATTAACTTGTCAGACTTACAACACAGCTTCTATTGGGTTAATAAAATCCCCTCACACCCCTCTAATTAAATCGATTTAAATAATAGTAAAGAATTTACTACTCCAACAGGAGCTGTGTTGTAAGTCTGACAAGTTAGTCAGCGCGCAATTTATTAAGATTGGAAAAAATATATGTGTAATTATACATAAAAAATATTATTAGGCTATTAAGATTCAAGCTCGGATCGTACACGGCTTATTTAATATTGATTGATTGTATAACGGTCACATAAAACGGTCTTATTTCTCTTATATTATTAAAAATCAGAATAATAAATTTATTTCGCCAGTGAATAGAATAACAGTTAAAGCAGCTTAAATCGACAGTAACTGGCAATATATAACGTCTTTACCGATATGAACATTGAAAAAACCGAGAGCCAACTCGCTTTGTCGAATTCACACAGCACTTTTTCGGATCAATCATCGAGACATTATTAATTTCGACCAACGCTTTTGGTCAGAAGATGTAATTTCTAAATTAATAGTTTTAAATTTTATTAAAAATATTATTTAAAATATTATAACTTTTTTCAAAATTTTGTTAATAGAATGAGAATGTGGTGAGCAATACCTTAACGAATTAATAATGCAAGGACATACAGATGTTATTACAACCATTCGAGAAAACTGTTCAACATTTTATGTGTTGCTGCAGAAGAAATTAGTAATGTCGGCGGACAAATTATACGCTAATGGCTAGTGCTGCTAGAAAAGATCGTAGTATTTTAAGGATACATGCGGTAGATGATATTGCTTGTCCCTCGCTTGCAGTTTGAAAATGTTTGATTATTAAAAACATTTGATTATTAAAATCTTACATTCAAAATAACGCTTATAGCAGATAAACAAAAATCTTGTCTGTATTTGACATCACACTTGTAAAAATTAAGCGTGTAAAAAATCTGCGAAAGAAATGTAAACGTGCAAAGAAACTATTGTCAATAACATCACACATACACACACAGAAGAAAATGTAAATAATTGATTTCTTTATTATTACAATAATTTGAATATTGAAATTATTTTGTACCATATGCTTTCTCACACTTATATGTATGTGATTAATAATAAAATATGTTAATGACAAATAATAAATTACAAGAGCGTATTCTGGTTTGAAAGATCTTAAGGACGTTCTCCGGAAAATCGATTTTCTCTAGATTTTCTTGAAACTGTGAATATACATTAATTTATAGGTGTGCTTTATGTGTAATATAAATTTTAGTACCTTTTGCGGTATTAAAAATCGAGATATTGAGCTTCAAAGTTTCAACTTTCAACACGGAATTCTTATTCCGAGATATTGTGAAACAGACATTTTAATAAATTGTGAAAAAAGTTTTTTCTAAATGTTTTTGAAAGACTAGTATATGATGCTTTATATATAAAAATAGAAATTAATAATATGCGATAAGTTTCAATACCCTTGCGGTACTCGTTTTCGAGAAATACTTGTGTAAAGTACGCGATTTGAAGTTAACTTCTTATTTTTTAGTTGTTATATGTAATATTTAGTAAATTAACTGTAGTAAAATAAATTTTACTTTTTAAGCATGAATACAAGTTGAGTATGACTGGAGCTGGAGAAGGTTTTTAAAAATAGGTATTTTTCAGGAATTTTTTTATAGGGGAACGAAGAAAGCGTATAACGTTAAACTTTGCATGTTCTTTTAATCTTATTTTAAAAATCTATTTTTATTTTTTAAGTAAGAAAAATATTCTTCTTTTTGTTACTTTTATATTATATCTTGATCACTAAAAGACGTAAGTATGAGAGACGAAGTAAATGATTCTAGCTGTTCTAGGTATCAGAAATGTAAAAACCAAAAATTTTCTTCAGAATAAGTGATATGGGCTATCGTCTGAACTAGAATAAACATTTTCTTTTAATAAAATACTAATAAAATTTTGAAAAAAGTTATAATATTTTAAATAAAAAAGCCGCTCAGAATGGAAATATTGATTTAGTTCTAGTTCAGACGATAGCCACACTTCTCCTACAGAATAAGAAAATTTTAGCTTTTTACGTTTCAGATACCTAATACAGCTAGAATTATTTACATCGTCTGTCATTTATAGTGACCAGGATATAACAAAAAAAGAGCATTTTTGTTACTTAAAAAATAAAAATAAATTTTTAAAATAAGGTGAAGAAAACATGCAAAGTTTAACGTTATTCACTTTCTTCGTTTCTCTATAAAACATTCCTGAAAAATATATATTTTAATGATTTTTTAAATTAAAATATCTCCGTTAATAATTCTTTATACATTCTCTTCCTAACGTGTGTGTGAAGCTATCGTCTCATTTTGCAGAAACTCACAAATTATTGAGAGTTCTGGCTTCTTTCAAAAAACGCGTCATGTACAAACTGAGACGCTATGTTCACGCAGCGTCTCATTTTGTCCTACACAAGTTCCACCACTGTATCTCATCAGATTTTGCAAGATCTATATTAGTTCTATAACAGTTCTATAAAGAGTTTATCTCATCAGATTTTGCAAGATCTATAGTTCTATAACAGTTCTATAAAGAGTTCTGCCATGTAAAAGCAAAAAAATTAATTATAAGGTACTAAAAAAAAATTACAATGCAACGAGTATACCGGTTGAGATGCCAGTTGAAATCTCGGAGTTCCGGTTTATGTAAAATATTTTTCGAGTAGTTTTGAGCATATTGAAACATTTTCTAAAGAGTTCCGAGCGTTAGAATCTTTGTGTTATATTTAAAAAAATTAATATTAACCGAAAAGTAATCATGACAGAAGAAGATGAGACGCTGTGCGAAATCTCGGAGTTTTGGCTTATATAAAATATTTTTCGTATAGTTCTGAGCATACTAAAGCATTTTCTAAAGAGTTCCCGCCACTAGCTACGTTGTATATATACGTTTATTAACTTTAGCAAACACTAGCTACGTTGTATAATTTTTAAATAAATTAATACCGCTCAAAAATCAGGAATTTATCGAAAATAAGGTGAGAAGCTGGCCGTATTTCGGCAGTTCTGTGAGTTCTGCTATAATTCTCGTGTAGTTCTGAACGTGTTCTAACGTTGTCCCATTTTATTCTGGCAATAAGCATTATTTATTCATTTTTTAAATAATTCTTATCGCTCGAGAAAGACCCTATTCTCGATAAATTCCTGACTTTCGTGCGTTATTAATTTATTTAAAAATTATACAACATTGCCAATGCCCGGAACTCTTTAGAAATTGTCTTAGTATGCTTAGAACTGTACGAAAAATATTTTATATAAGCCAGAACTCCGAGATTTTCTACAGCGTCTCACCCACATACCCGTAAATGCGTCTTTCTTGGTCGATAAAAATTATTTAAAATAATGAATAAATAATGCTTATCGTCAGAACTCTTTAGAAATAAACGTTAGAACACGTTCAGAACTATACGAGAATT